>NC_092872.1:286577205-286599705 GCF_028372415.1 Notamacropus eugenii | reverse complement strand
GGAGATGGCATGAACCCACTTAAGTAAATTCAGAATAAATCTAAGCACCACCAATACAAAATAAATAAACACACAAGCTAGAATGACTGGTCCACAGATCTTTTTTCTCTTACCCAGCATTTTTTTGTTGGATTTTTCTACATAATTGAGATTCCAGGGTGACCCTACTTATATCTCATCTCCATGTGTCTCAATCACAATCCTTATTTTTTCTAGAAAACTGTTTCTGCTAGAGAATTTAAGTCTTTCTCTCCCCTCTGACTTAACCAGAGGTGACACATGCCATCTTCCTGTGGTTGCCAAACAGTACAAGTGACTAACCACTCCTGGTCAGGTGCCTCAGAGGCTGCAGCCCAAGACATGGCCATGGACCCACAGAAGAGCTCAGTGGGGGTCTGGGGGGATCAGTCAGGGAGCACTGTAGGATGGCAGCATCCACAAGATCCTTGAAGCTGCATGAATTATGCAGATGTAAATGAGGAATTCCTGAGAGCTTGAGGCTGACAATCACTCCTGAGCCGTTAAGGGTGTTTTCTCAGACTCAGTGGTACTAAAGGGCCCCTCGCCCTCCCATCTGGGATGAAAGAGAATGGCTCCCCATAAGAAAGCTGTGGACATTTTCCCCTTTTTTTTATCCTCCCCTTTTTAATTTTATGCCCAACCTTCCTAAGAGGATAGTTTCTTGACAATAATGAATGAGAATGATACGGCCAGCAGGCAGGCCTCCGTAGCTTCAGTCGGCTCAGTATTCATAACCTGTCAAGGTAACTTTATGACCTAACAGCCAGTTGCTATAATTCCAATAATGACCTGCAGACACCAAAGGAATCTAAATTTATCATTGTTCTTCTTAGGGCTAACGACTAGGCCTCATCAAGCAAAGAAGGCCCCCCCCCCACCAAGCCCGGAATGGGCTGGCTCTGGCAGCTCAGGGTACAGTATGTGGATTCCACAGGGTCCGGTCCAGCTTGGCCTCTGTCCCCTGGACTCCATGATTCCCACTCTCCCCCATGGAGTCCCTGGCAGAAAGGCTGAGCCCTGGGGGCCGAGCCCACAGCTACGAGCAGGCAGGCACAACCACCAACACGGTGACATTTGAGCAGCACAGGGAAGGAGCTTCTTACTGCTCATACCATAGCAGGCCTGAGACAGGGACTTGGGAAAGCAGCATCTCCTCTGGGATGATGGGGGAGGCAGGATACTGGGGTGGAGGGCCTTTTGTTCTCAAGTGAGGTAGCTGGCCTCCCAGTCCTTCTTCCGAGTCTGGTTTTCTGTGGATCACAACATACTCCAAATGAAGTGAATTTAAAGTCTGTGCTGCTTACATATGCAATGCTGGTTACCATTTTCTCCCTCCCAAAGGAAAGAAATAGATGATCCTGAGAAAAGGGGGATATCTAATCTCTAGTGTAAGGGGGATGGGTGGGGGGAAGAGGAATACTGAAAGTTTATTGATTTAAGGCACTCCTTAAAATTAGCAAAGAAATGATCTGCATGGGCCTCCTCTAACAAGGTTACACATACATTTCAAGCATATAAAATCATTACAAAACCTAGGTAGAGAAAATGTATTTTATCAACAAAGAAAACTCAGGTAAGAAAATGTTCCCCAAATACCAATTAGCCCTGAGTTACAAAGCCCCTCTTAGCTGTGCCCACTGGAAACATTCACTATTTCCACTAGAGTATTTTGGAGGTGCTACCTGCTTTGCAACGTATATCCCAATGTAGTAATTAGGGAAGCCAGCTGTCAAACATGCATGAAATGTCTAGGTTCTGAGAAGCCGTGGATTGCATCAGAGATTGGTCACCAACCCTGGCAAGCAAACCCACACATTTCATTCATTTCCCATTTTGGTGCCTCAACTTAATCTATCTGTAAAATGGGAAGAAATAAATGAGGATATACAGCAGGTATGGATGCTGACAGTCTCCGTTATAATACTGCCCTTCTCTTCCTGGACAAAAGAAAGCCATCATTTGTGGCACATGCCGTCCTCTCCCACCCAGAGTACACTCTCTATCTGCAGTGAACTGATGTTAAATAATATATGAGGTCATGTGATTTCCATTATCTTAATTTAATTTATGCATTTGTTTATGTATTTGTTAAAATATTTAACCAGGAAATTCCCAATGAGATGGAAAATTTCATTTCCTCATGCACCCTTTCTTCAGAAAATTCATTCTTAATAGTTTCTCTATATTTAAATTAATTCTTACCAATTTAAAAGTGATTATCATTATCAAACGGGTATTTTTTTTTTAACTAAATACAACCACCATGTATTTCCAGCTGTGCATTCAGCAGCCTCAAGGAATGTGTCCTGGTGAGGTCTGATTGACCTTCTGCACCCATCCTCCTCTTCTGTTGAGTCCAGCACATCTCACATCAGCCTTTTCAGAAATGACTTCACCATAAAAGCGACTGCAAAGGAAACACCGCTCGATCTTGAAGTCCAACGTCTATTTCTTCTGCTCTCTGCAAGGACATTCTTTGAAGCTGAGAGAGATGTCCCTCTAATTATCCCCATGGTCGTCCCCTGTAACACCCTATCCAAGCGTGCTTCTGAAGAGAAGAACTGATAGCACTCGATGCTCCTGTTGCACTTAGCCAACCAGCTGTTCATGCATTCGCCAGATGTTTCTGGGCTGCAGCCCGCACCCAGTGTGGTCTCACGGTGGAGAAGAGAGGCAATGATGAGAAAGATCATGTGATGAGGAATACAAGAAACGGATGGCCTAGCTGACACAGACTGCGGGTGAGATGAAGCACTCTGCTGATGGTAGAAATTTGGGGGTCACTGAGCCTTCTGGGGGGCTCAAAGCTATTGTCCCAGTAGAGTGAAGTTCATTCACATCATTTCGCTAATGACTTGTGAAGGATGCAGGTTGGAGGTACCAGGCTATGCTCTCAGCCTTCTTGTCTACAAGTTCTTCTTGGCATCTGAGCTTGGGGAGGGGGACAGTGGTTACCACACTTGTAGGTCTCAGAGAGAGTCACCTAAAGGAAGTGCCTTCCCTGACACTGAACATTAAGCCTGTCTCGGGCCATAGGGAGGGATGGGCTGGGTCACCCCATTCTTGAGAGGATTCTGGCACTGGAAGATTATACGGGCTTAATAAATGTTTGTTGAATTTAACAGGAGAGCAGCTGAACAGTCTCCACCTTCTAACCAAAGCAGGTCTATGATCCAAATAGCTGTTATGAGGTATTTCAAAGAATTCAGTATTCTTATTACACTTTACTGAAATGGGACCTTTTGCTGATGTCTCCACTGATAGAGACCACTGGTCTTCAGTGACCAAGTGCCCCATTTGAAGGTATATTTTTACTGAAAAGGGTATCATGCTGTAGACAACCTGATGAAACTTTCTGAGCTAGATGGGGCTGGTCCTCAGAAAACTGACAGAATCAATCAATGCACTCTGCTATTTCATTTTCTCTTCCAATCCTAACATCACCCCTCAAATCCTAATTGTCACTGGTAAGAGAGTGTGCTTTATTCCTTTCTCTTACAGCCCACTTTCCCTTGAGCCTTTACAACTTGGATTTCTCCCAAGACTGTGAGATTCCATGATTCCATCCCAAGGCAACATTCTGAATTTGGATGTTGTGATACTTGAGTTTCCTATGACTCAGTCACACATCATCAGAATGGACACACAGTGGCATTAAAAAAGAAAGCTTGTGTGCCAAAGAACAGTTTAGGATCATCGACATTGATGGCAATTTCCCAGATGGAATCAAGCCTGCTCACTCTCATTTTTCTGATTTCTGGATCCAGAACTTTGCTGGAGAAAGGAGGACTGGAGAGGTAACATGTTCCAACTTTATGTTGTTGCCTGGACAACCTGGGATTGTGCAGCAAGATCAAGGGCAAGGAGATGGTTGGCCTCAGTGAAGCCTTCCTTCCTTCGAATACTATATACCATGTATCTCTTAAACTTAGAGTCTGATATTTGGAAATTCAGTCCTCCAAGGAATTAGGTCTTGGCAGCAAGGTTCTAGTAGAGTAACCAGTAGGGCCAGAAAAAGGTGTCCTTCACTTTCTGGTCCAGGTGGTCCCAGTGGATCCAGTTTCTATACCTCAATAAAGTAAACCAAGAAATCCTAGAGATAAAGTATTCTTAAGAGGATCAGAAGGACGAAGAGCCAAGACAGAGATGGGCTCAGAGCAGGGGGGCAATGAAGGCCAGAGTCACTCGGAGTTTTGGAAGTCCGAGAAGGGTGATCGACAGCTCAGATCCACATGACTCCCAGAGGGTGAGGGACAGATGCCCAACAAGGATCTGGGAAAGAAGCCAATCTCACCCAGACTATGGCGAAGATGAGCTGAATTTACCCACCGGGGCCTTGGCTCTCACACCTGGAGCTAAGAGTAGAGAAGATCTCAGGTGCCAGGAGGTTTTGGAGACACAGCCTGTCTCTTGGCCAGGCCTGCACTTCAGCCCTAAAGTCCCGAAATGCCGTGAGGATCAGAAAACTTGCCTTTCCTTCTTCAGGAAAAGAAGCTATACCCTGGAGATGAAGTGACCCCCTCCCCTTTACTTTTCCCCATTTGGTTCTTTCTTGCCTTAGTGACATATTTCTCACAACTTAGCCCTTTGTATGCAGGTATGAATACTGTCTTAGCATCCCATGAGACTTCCTTCTGAAACAGCACCAGATTCTCACCCCTGTTAGGAGGGAGCTCCCAAGGTCATTTACTAGTGCCCCAATTGTCAAGCAGAAACACACCAGAACCATCCAAATGATTGTTGCTTATTTTTATTTTTTTTAAAGCACAAGGGTTGCCTATGATCCAATCCTGTAAGGCAGTACCATAAAGCAGAATAAAAACAACAGCTCCTCAAAGCAAGCAATTGAGCCAATCATTTTTATCTAGCTCCTGCTCCATAGACTTATAATATTAAGACATAACTACACAAGCAATAAAGCGTCAAAATTACATTCAGGATGTATTTTATACATTTTTTCAGGAATGTCTGGGCTCTGAATTTAAATAAAACAGCATATGATTTCTTCCCAAGTACAATGACTTAAGTCCCCCAGGCAATCGGCATTAACAACATTAAAGAATTCTCCATCCTAACATTCAGTTTCTAAAAAACTATCGGAAAAAGCTCCAGACTTCATAATGGCAATGTCATTCTGCAGAGATAACCCAAGTGACTAGTGAGGGGCTCCCTGCTGCTGTGGCACCTGGAGTAAACTGATCCTTCAACTACAAGCTTTGCATCTGCTTGCAAAGGCCCTTCAATATAGTGAATATAGTCATCTGTTTCTTTATTAATTCTTTTTATAATTTTAGACTAAAAAGAGAAATACTTTAAAACTGCTTGGAATAGTTCATAGGATGCTGGCAAAACAGTACGTGGAGATGAGTTACCCAGAAGAAATGGAAATACAAAGTCATCTCTGCCTCACTCTCACCTCTACCTAAATTTCAAATAGCACTGGGGAGGGGAGAGCCTCTGAATAATAACACTGTGTCAAGATAACCTCAACTGGGTTGAAAACCAAAATGGCGGGCATGCACGCACATACGATAAGGTAACTAGTGAGGCATGATATCATCAACTCATACTGGTGTTGACATCAAGCCAAACTTGGCAGGGCCAGGGCAACAGCCTGGTGAAATTCTAGGACTCTCCCTGGTCCCCACCCCCATTCCATCCTTGGAGGAATCAGTAAAAACTTCAAAAACTTAAGGATACTAAGGCTGGAACAGGGTTTCCCTAGGGTATAGCTGAAAAGGCCTGGCTTTGCTTAGGTGCTTTCATAGTTAGTTTTGAAAGGAAAGGGCAAGCAATAAGGTGTGGTCCATCTCATTTCTTGGGTTTCACACTGGATTTCTCCTATAAAGCTATAATTTGACGATGGGGACTTCTCAAATTGATAAACTCCTTCTTTTAAGAATTAGAATACATAAATTACAAATAATGGTGACCCAGGGAAAATCACTGAAATTCTCTGGTCCTCAGTTGCCTCACCTGTAAAATGAGGGCATCAGACTCAATGATGTCTAAGGTATCTTCTGGCCCTAAATATGACAACCCCAGGATTTTCTCATATCTACATCAGTCACTGGCTGCCTACCCCTGGGAGTGCGAAGGAGTGTGGTGTTATGTGGACATGGGCTTCACGAATCCACACACAAAGAAATACACCTCGTGTACAGAATGTCTCACGTGGATGCAGATGCTACGATAATAAAATACAAACAAAGGTCAAAGCATAGGACTGTGAGGTGGGGTGTGGGCATTCTGCCTCAGGGACCTAAGCACTGGGTCCCCTTTTTCAGTCCCTCAGTTTCCTCTCTGCTTGACTCCCAGGCTGCAGTGCCTTGCTAAGGTCCCACAATTAAACACAGATCTGCCAGAGGCCACATGCATACCTTCTAGAAGCCTAGAATTGCTATCACACAGAAGATGGTCCATACGATGTAGGGTGGGAACTGTGGGTGTCCAGTGGCCAGCTGCCCTGGCTGCCTATCACCACTGTCCTTCTAGGCTTGCCCCAAAAAAGGCAGCACAAACAGTTTTCTTATTTGTGAATGAGTCGTTGTGTCAAGACTCTTCTCAGCAACAAAACAAGACACATACATTGTTTCTAGAAAATACTGATTCTACCTGCAGTCAAAAATTCTTCTTGGTGTGCCTTCATGAATAAAGCCAGCTGTATCAGCCACACCATGCCATGTTACTCCATGCCACATCATACCACACCATGCCAACACAGCTGTTGTGGCTTCTGTACTTGTGATATAAAAATAAACAGGAAGTGAAGCTGCCCCTCCTTACCAAGTAGCATAAAGTTTGGCCTGATTGCGCGTGAGGGGTCTTGGGGTTTAATGTCAGTGCCTTGAGGCATGCACACATTCAGCATCTCTCCCCATCACAGGCGATTCTGCTGACCCAATGGCCAGCCATGAATCACAAGCCACAGACACGCAGACGAAGGGTTTACTAGCCGTCATTTCACATTTAACATCATGCCATCAAACACAAGGGCTCATTGCTTCAGGAATTTTTCCTAGACTTCCACAATGTCCACAGCTACTCACAAAACTAGTCCCTAAAGTTCCCCATAAAGTGCTTTGTCTGGCCCAGCATGGGGCGGTTCTCTACCTTCAGAAAGGACTCCCCCTATCAAGGAACAAGAAGCCTGAAACTCGCCTCATGTTTCTCCATCTCCTGATCTGAGATGCTCCACGGAGTTGTGGAACTGTAGAGGTCTGAAGCTGCCCAGCTCACAGCCAGAGAGACAAAACTCCTCAGGCCTGATGGCACGTGTGCCTCTGGGGGCCAAACTGGGAAGCTTTCAGGGATGCAGCTGGGTCGTTGGATAGTCCAAAGTAGGGCATCAACTGGCTAACTCGGCCTCAAGCAGGCCAGAAGCTGCTTCAAACTCAGAAGTATCAGTTTCCTCACCTACAAACTGGGGATAATAATATTACCTACCTGCTACTGTTGTTGTAAGAATCAAAAGTATTTAGCACAGTGCCTGGCACAAAGTAGGCTCTATAGAAACATCATCATTACCATCATTACCACCACCACCACCACCACCACACCGCCACCACCACATGAAATAAATGATTGGAGATTCTCCTCATAATACTGAGGCTTTAAAACAATGGGATTTGTACAAGAGAAACCCCAGGATCCTCTAGATTCTTCCTTCACAAAAAACAAAAATGAAAAATGCCACCCCACCCCCACCCTACCAAGGCAAACATGTAAACTCCGTCCCGTTTCTGGGGGAGGCCAGCTCTGTCAAGACCAAAGGGAGCATGTGTGTCAACAGTCTAGAAGTGAAGATGTTTCTAAGGGCACATGGACTGGAAAGATAGAGAGGAAGGTAATAAAAATGAGTATCTGAGAAATGAGAGATCCTGGCAGGGAGAAGGTGACCTGGGATGGACAAACAGGGAGGCAGAAGGAGAAGGGATGCTGAATTTTTGGAAATGGTGGTATCAATGTGCTGTTCAGAGCTGATCCTCTCTCTCTCTGCCCTCCTAGGCAGCCTTTAAAACCTCCCATGAAATGGAGCAGCACACACCAGCCTGTGGCAGCACCAACCACACACAGCGCATACTAATGGGAGTGCACCACGAGGGAGCAAACCCATGTCCAGTCTTAACTTTGCCCTTGACTGAGAGAGAGCGCTCTAAGAAGTCTGTGGTTCTTGGGATCCACAAGTGAATGAAAAATGGTAGTGCATCAAGTCAGCCCTTCCATCATTTGGAGCACCTCTCCTTCTGTCTAACTATTAAGGGTTTGGAACAGCCCCTTGGTGGTCTCATATTGTTTCAAACAAGATAGTGGGACAGCCCAGTGTTGGGCAGGCTGGAGAGCCAGATTCCCTCTCTCCTTCAATTTTATAGACTTCTCTGTTGTTAAATAAATAAGGCTGGTGGCCTTGGAACTAATCAGCAGGATGGGTAACTAATTTCTTAAACCATGAATGGGAGCAATCTCTTGGGATCTCCAGAAATTCCTCAAGAATCTAACTCCAGAATGCTGCCAATATACGGCAAGATCTGTTCCATCTCCCAGCAAATACATTTGGAAAACAAAGCAGGCACTTGAGACAGCTACGCCTGAGTATTTTCTGAAATAAGAACACGAAATCATCAAAGCTAAGGATTTTTTTTTTGTTGCAACCACAAAATCCAAAACAAATGTATTAAGATAACGTTAAATGGCACCCACGCCACAGGCAAGGCTGAAACTTAAACAAAGAATTTGAGCAACGCACGAGAAATACTCGGGGAAACCTCAAAGCCACAACTTACAGTAGTCCATGGGGGGAATTTCCAGTGACAGTGCAAGATTCCAAAGGAGAGTACGGGAAAGTACTCCTCGGGTGCAGAGAGTGGCTCCAGGTCTGCCCCAGGATGTTTGTAAACAGCAGATGGAATTTTGTGAGCCACTCTGCTTAATAAAGGATGACACAGAAATATGGAATGAATTTTATTTCAATCAACTAAGCTTTCTTTCTTGGAAGATAATTTCTTCCAGGACCCACCAAACCATGGCAAAAGTCAAGTGTATACAGTGAGCTCCCTCCTTCCCTCTTGGAAGGAAGCTATTCCTCGACTCTCAAAGCATGATATTAGATCTATGACACGCCCCTTGAAGTTAATGGGGAGAATGTGAGTCTCTCCAGCAAGATGTTTTTTGAGGCAGGGGTTAAAATCTCATTGAATTAAAGTCAAGCCGGTCCCTAAAAGAATACTGGCAAGCTAAGACTCCCCCAGGGTCACTGCTCTTCTGACATTCTGACAATCACAGAACTAGGGGATTCTTTGTGCTCCAAGAGATCTTAGCTGTCATCAATTCCAACAACCTCATTTTTACAAACAGTCTAACTGAGGCCCTGACAGGGGAAGGGGCTGACCCGTGATCACCTAATCAAAAGAGCTGGTGGCAGAGGCAGAAACTTAATCCATATCTCCAGACTAGAAGACAGCAGCAAAGAGGGTCTGGGATGTGCCAGCCAGCCCACTGTGCCTCATTTGAGAGAATTCAACCTAGGGAGAAAAAATGACTTCTTATAGCTGAAAATGAACATTTACTTAGAGCTGACATTGTGCAAAGTGCTATACAAAAATTCTCTCATATGATTCTTACAACTACTCGGGGGCGGGGTGCTATTGTTATTCCCATTTTACAGATGAGAAAGCTGAGGCAACCAGAGTTCAAACGACTAGGGCCCCAGAGCTAGTAAGTACCCGAGACTGGATTTGAACTGAGGTCTTCCTGACTCTAGGCCCTGTGGTGCCCCTTAGTGGCCCAAAGTCACATCTGCAGAAAGACATGGAATGTTAGAGTTCTCTCCTTTTCAAGTCACAAAAGCAGTCAATGACGATAGTCCTGCTCTCCCTGCAGTTCTCCCAACTACCAGAAAACGGCATGAGTGAACACACAGGAATCACACACTTCTGTTGCGTATCAAGCATGTTCCTCCTGTGGACAGACAGATTTGCAAGGGCGAATCCTACCCAAAACAGCCTACCCAAAGACACTCATGTTTTAACAGGGAAAGCAATCAGTCAATTAAGAGGCATTTAACAAGGGCCTACTATGTGCCAGGCCCCCCGCCAAGCGCTCAGGGTACAAAATCCAACAGTGACAACAATCCCTCCTCCTAGGAGTTCGCGTTTAGTCCTAGATCTGCCACTCACTAGTCCCAGCTCCATTTTCTAAATCTAGAACCCTAAGCTCTCCTCCCTGACAGCCCTTCTAACAGTAGAAATCATGCTCTTGTCTTCCGTGTTCCCTGGTAAGTGTTCCCTTCTCCAAGCAGTGCACCCACAAAAATCAGCCACCACTTAGTCAGCACCTACTATGTGCCAGGCACCACACTGGCCCCAGGGATACAGGTAGGATACAACACACCCAGCAGGGTTGACCAGGAGGGTAGTTTTGGTCAAGGCAGCCCATGGTGATGATTGGTTTGACTACTACTCCCCAGGCATGGGGTAGATGAGAAATAGGAAACAAGAAGCCTACACATAACAGGGAAGCCCCTCAGGTTAGAGGGGTAGGGGGTGGGTTGGGTGGAAAGAGCCTGAGCAGCCTCAGCCCTGCTGAGATAAAGCATGGTCTGGGTGCTGGGGCAGCCAGGGGACTAAGCTGAGGCTAAATCAGCCTCCAGTCAGGTAGGCCACCCAGACATGGCCACTGATCAATGCTCTGAAATGATAGTGTGCTCCACGTGGGGTCCCCCTTTACCAGAACACTGGAGCCTTCTCCCAGTGTTCTGAAAGCCAGCTGTGTCTGGAGGTGGCTCAAAGTGGCATCAGCCTTTTGGTCACTGGCTCCTGCTGCATTTCCTACTGGCTTTCTCACCACGTATGTGTGGAGGTAACTATTTGTCCACAGTTGTAGGACTTGGCATTTTTCTCTACTGTGTACTTCTTCAATCAATCTATGCACATTTATGAAGGACCTACTACATCCTAGGGCCCTGTACTAACACTGGGCATATGGACACAAAGAATGGGATGATTCCTACTGGCCAGGAGCTCATGCCCTGATGAGGGAGTTGATTCATCTCAGCCTCACACACTGGACAGATGAGATCTTTCTGGATCTTGACTGTCACTTGTGAACTCTCCCACCTGGTTTGATAACATCTGCACCCATGAAGAGTAGGTTGACTTCATCTTTTAAATCACTGATAAAAATGTTCCACAGCCCGAGTCCTGGGGGAGCCCCTGGACACGTCCTGTGATGCTGGTGCTGGACCAGTGGCAACTCCAAGGCCAGGACACCACCTTTCTCACAATACCATGAGATTCGTCACTGAATCTGAGCAAACTGTGCCCACAGAGCTTCTGTGCGCTGATGGTCTTACTCTAAAACGAGAAGAGATGAGCCTGGTCTGGGAGGATCTGTCCATGACGGACTGCGGCTTCCGTCTAGAGGTGTGCCCTAACTGTCCTTGTAGAGATCTGTTCTAGGATCTTCTAGAACTAACCAAACTCACGGGTCCAGAGCTGGCAGACTCTGCTCTTCCTTGATGTGAAAATTGGTGGAACAAAACCCAATAATAATGACATTACGAAGGAGAAGTAATAATAACAGCACACACTGCTAGACAGCACTTCACACACACGTACACACACACACATACACACACACGTGTACATGTAGACAGATTCTCCTTGGAGCCTTACAACAGCCCTGGGGGACAGCCCCAATGTTTACCCCATCTGACAGATGAGGAAACTGAGGCAAAGAGATGTGAAGTGACTTGCCCAGAGTCACTTAGCTAGTAAGTATGTGAAGCTGGATGTGAACTCAGGTCTTGCCTCCAAGCCCACCACATTACTCTCTGGGGCTGTGAGTTCTCTCATAGTTCTGCCCAGGGCTCAGCCACCACTCCCATGAGCCAATATGGGGACCCTGGCCCCTCCACCCCTCCCATGTTCACTGCCTCCTTTAGTCATGTCCAACTTTCCATGACCCCTCTGGGGATTTTCTGGGCAGAGATCCTGGAGCAGTTGGCCATTTCCTTCTCCAGCTCATTTTACAGATGAGGAAACTGAGGCAAACAGGGTCAGGAGATGTGTCTAGGGTCACCCAGCTAGCAAAGGTCTGAAGCTGGATTTGAACTCAGATCTTACTGACTCCAGACTTAGTGTTCTATCCAGCTTCTCTTTTGGATGGCGACATGCAGCTTACAGTAATGGAGTCACTCAGGGCTATTGAGAGGATCACTATGTATTGGGCATAGAACTCAAACCCAGGTCTTTCTGCCTCCTTTAGGTCACACTCTTTCTGGGTGGTCTATCCAATATGCCTCTTCTGTTTGAGTCCTTCAGGAATCAGACTTGGAAAGCAGTTTGGAGGCCATTTAGATCAGTGCCCTCCTGACCATGAGCACCAGAGGGATTATGGTGTTTGGGTGAGGGGGGCAGGATTCACATCCAGATCTTCTGATTCCAAATCCCTGTCTGTTTTACTAGGAGGTCCCCTGGGAGATCTGAGAGTTGGCCTGAGTAAGCAGGCTGGGGTTTGGATTGCGCTCTCTTTCTCTCTCTCTGTCCCTCCTTCCCTATTTCCCTCCCTCCCTCCCTCCTTCCCTATTTCCCTCCCTCCCTCCTCTCCCCTTCTCTCTGTCTCCCTCCTCTCTCTGTCTCTGTCTGTCTCTCTCTCCCTCCATCCCTCCCTCCTCTCCCTTTCTCTCTGTCTCTCTCCTTCCCCTCCTCTCTCTCTCTCTGTCTCCCTTTCAGTAGACATTTAGCAGCCACTGGACCACAGGGAGGTCACACATCTATTGAAGGATGCTCTACCCTCAAGAGTGTGTACTGTATTTCTAGCTCCAGTGTTGTCTTTGGTGTCACTTGCATGGAGTCAGGTGCTTACAAAGTGCTCATTATCCCTTTGCCCTGCAGGTATGTGGCCCAGAGTGAGGACTGGTCAGCAATCAGTCAGCAGCAGGGCTCAACAGCAGTCTGTGGCAGCCCAGGCTTCTATTTTCCACATCTCTGGGACAAACACCTGTGGAAATCAGCCCATCTGTTCCTGGGGTGTCCAGCAGCTCACTCATCACTCCAGTACCAAAAACTGGGTGTATGGGGCACGGGGGCAGACAGGGGAGCCAGCACACTTCTCACTGCAACAAGACCAGGAGGTCACTTCTGTGTTTCAGAAGGCCCTGGGAACTTGAAGATTTTTAGGGAAAATACACACATAAACATATACATTTCAATACCACATTTTTATATACATTGTGCATGCATGCATACACGCACACACACACGCACATACCCATGCACATATTTACAAGCACTTTCTGAGCCAAAGAAAACATGATGGAGGACTGCCGATCAGAGAAGGGTTTGCCAAGGCTCCTCGTGTGCTAACCTGAAGATGCTGTCTACACATTCCAAGTCTGGGGAAACGTGGCTCATCTCAGTATCTGTGACATGGGACAGTCAGAGAGGGCAGTCTGGTTTGTCAGATATTTGTCAGCCTCAAACCCAAGGGTGCAAACACTCCAAGAAATTATGTCCCATGTCTCCAACTGGCCACACAGCCATGCAGTCGTGTGTGCACATGCCTCCACACCTCCATCTGGCCAGCTCTGCCGGAAATGCAAGGCTGTGCTCAGCCTCAGCTGCTTAGGAAGGAGCCCGGGGCCACGCTGGGGCTGCGCTGTGACAATCCGGCTACCTGAACTCCTCTGGAGGCAGGCCAGCCCAGCCCCACCTCATGCCAAATGCAATTTTATGGAGAGCAGAATTACAGCGTGGTTGCAGGGGATTGGCTAATAGACAGCGCTGGTAAATCCCTGGCCCAGGCAGAACCCATTTTGCCTTGCCAATAAATGAGCAAACACATTGCCACAATAATATTTTCATTCTTCAAACTGCAATGGAAAACCTCCAGTAAGTCAGAGGGAGAAGGAGAGCTAGCTGACACTAACAGGCCACGTGATCCTTGTGCTCTGGTTCAAATCAGAGGCGCTGTGTCAATGGCCAAACTAAAGACTAGAGTTCAAACATGACCTCAGCTACTTCCTGAGAGATGCTAGGCTTCCTCAAGGAGCCACCAGAAGAGGTCCGTGACCTCCAAGTTCTTTCTTATCCATAAAGGAATAGCAGCTCACTCCCCAAAAGAAATACTGCATGGAGGGTAAGCACTTGGAACCATCAGTGGTCTGACACAGTGGACCATGGCTCTCCTGGTCACTGTCATCAGAACAAACTGTCCACTCTGCCAAATCAGTCCAGCACAAGAAGGGAATGGCAAGTTGTTTGCTTCTTAAGTCAAAACCTGAGTTCAAATTCTGCTTCAGACACTTACTAGCAAAAACCTCATCTTAGTCATCTTAAAAATGGGGATCACAATAGCACTGTCCTCCCAGGAGGGCTACAAAAAGCTTTCACTGTTTCTATCAAAGATAACATATACTGCATATTTCATTTTATGTACTAAATATATTATTTAATAAATATATGAAATGTTTATTAAGTTAAACGAATGATATGAAATATATAAATATCACATATGCCAAATCAATGTTTCGTTCATTTCTACCCTGATGATATAGGATACAACCAAGTCAGTTACTGTCAGAAGCTGAGTCCATCGGTCTGTATGTTAGCTGTTTAAAGCTTGGTAGACTCATCAAAGTTCACCTGTGTACTCTAAGGTTCCTAAGAGGGAGACTGAGGCTCAGCACATGCCAGTGATCACTTAGACTACAATGGGATCTGAACCATGGTCACTTCTCCAAGTCTGATGAGTAATGAACATTAGAGAACTGCACAAATGAGAGGAGAGTCCTCATTCCCTATGTGGCAGAGGTGAAGTAACCAATCAGTTGTTCTTCAGGTGCTGGGGAATCAGTGAACAATGCCAACTTTTTGTCCTTGATGCCTGGTGAGATGAGAGGCACCATTGCAGGTTGGGGATGGATGCAGTGAAGAGTCCCTTGAGGGGACAGAACCCAGAATGAGGGCTGGGCTGCCCTGAGTGCTTTGTCACCAGTGGGGCTGACCAGCCCAGCGAGGCATTGGGGGGCTATCCCAAAGGACACCACCCCAAAAGTCTGCCCTTTCCCAAGTACAACCAAGGTCCATGTTAAGTAGACACTGTGCTGTAGGTTTTCTTTCAGGAAAGGCAAACATTGTTTGTGTTTCTACACTATCTCTTCAGCAAGATTCAGCAAGCAAGAGCATCTGCACAAAACCCAAATATATCCAAGGAATTCCCTCTTGGAGGCAATGTGCAGCCACTGGCAGGAAGTAGGTCTCTTCCTGCACCCCCATTTTAGAAATGACCAATGTGTGATTTTTTTCCCTTTTTCAGAGGATTACAGTAAACCAAGCTTCCTTCCTTGTGGACTCCCCATCTGCGTTCCACTCCTTCTTAAAGTCCCATATGAATGGGGGCACAAAAACAGATGGGAATCACCAGCTGAAATTCCATAAGAGGAAACAAGAGCTTGGCAGAGACTTCCCTGCCTGTCCATTTCTGGCTGCTTTGGGAAGGTGGACCTTGGGGGTTTCGGGTGGGTTCAGAAACGATGCCTGTGATTCACCTTTGGCAGTTGTGGCTGGAGAGAGAGAAGTGCTGACGCTTTAGTTCCCAGGCCACTCCCCTTAAGAAGTAAGATCCTTGGAGGAGAACCGGCTGAGTATTTACCCTCTCGACCTTGGTAATTCTAAAATGTGGCAGAAGAGAACAGCAGTTTAGAGGAGAAATCATGGCTAAAATGAAGAACCAGCCAGCACGTTCCTCTTACTTGCTGGGTTTTGTCTCACTTAATTTGAGATGGGTTGGTTTTCGGCCAAATAATTAACTGTAAGTGAATTCTGTAATTGTTTTTATAATGTCGGTACAAGCAACTTGACATGAAGGCGAATGATAGTTAACATGCTTATTAAAATGGATGCAGAACTTGTCTTTGTAAACAGAGTCACCCTTCCATCGAAATAATAAAGCTGTTTTGAGAGGGCATTTCTGGGGGGAAAAAGGACATTCATTTGTGCGGAACATCATGGAATACCATCCCAGGGAGGGCGAGGGTTTGTACACATTCTCCATGGAGAGATGGGAGAGTGAGAGTTGCCGCAGCTCGAGGGTTTGCAGATTCAGCAACAGGAATGTCTTGGTGGGGCTCGAGTTTCCTTGAATCCTCTGTACCCCACAAAATTAAATTGGCTTTCCTGAAGAAACTCTCCAAGAGTCAAAGCAGCCAGGGAGGGACAGAGAGAAATGATTTTTGGACTCAGGGTGCCTTCACCTGGTCTTTAATAGAATCTTTCTCTGCTGGCTTGAGTTGGGGGCTTCATGAAGTCATTTCATCCACATCCTAGAACGTCTGATTTCCTGCTGATATTCTTGCACCCTCTCATCATGATTGACAGATATTTCCTCAACACCAACTATGTGCCAGGAGCTGGCAGTGCTTAGGGGATCCTCTCTGCCACAGTCGACCAGGCTTGGGAATAAGTTTATGGCCAATTCATTTCAGCATCACTGGGAAAAATGAGGAGGCTGGATTACCCTTTATCACTTACCAGTGTGGCATCCATCGTAATCATCATCATATTAATGGTGAGGAGGATGCTGATGACGCTAACGATGATGATAAAAATAACAACAGCTGGATCTATAGATTGTTTTAAGGTATACAAAGTGCTATATACATGCACACATGCATATACATGTGAGAGAACTCATTTGCTTTTCATATCAACCCCATGAGGCAGGTGCTAGGATCCTACAGAAGAGGTGTAGATGTTATTTCACCAGGTCACAGACCCAAGAAGTCTCTTAAGCAGCATCTCTGAACTTTGGTCTTCCTACCTCCAAATCCCCAATTCTATCCCCAGCCCCACCCAGCTTCTTCCCCACTGCACCAGGAGGAGTATGGTGAGAGATAGGTTTGTATAGAGGTCAACTTCACAGCTATTCCAATGACAGCTGAGTTGCTTTGAGAAATGGTGAGTTTCTTCTCACCAGGCTGGACATTTCAGGGCAATGACCAAGGAGACTGTCAGTAAGCTCTGGGTTGAACTAGACAGCCCAGAATCAGAGGATCCAATATTAAAAGAGGAAGGGTCTTCAGAAATGTTACAGATGCCCAGAAAGGTAAATGAAGTAAGGAACTTCCTTAAGCTGACAAACAAGACTTGACCTCAGGTCAGATGGTAAACCCTGTGACTTCCCCTTTTCCATTTGAGCTTCCCCATCACAAGAAAACGCAGTATTCTCTACTGTCTACAACAACAATTCTTTAAAATAAGAAAACACCTCACCCGGCATTTGGGAAACCTCTGTGCCTCTATGTACTCTCTTCTCACTTGAAAGGCCGTGGTAGCTGGAGTTCATGGAACACAAATGAAGCCAGCACCATTTATGGAGGAAAACACGGTTTTCTGGGTCCTTACTGTCCTTATCACAGGGAGCGGTCACTTGGCTCATTTGGACAGGTTTTAGTCTCTGCCAGCGGTCAATAATAATGATACTCTCTCCTCCAGTTTCGAGTGGAACATGATTAGACAGGTACACTCATCAAGTGCGCCGATGAATGCTGAACTGACTGTAGACCTACGGTAGAGTCAGGATGAGGGAAGAAAGTCCACCACAGCAGATGTTTTGGACTTTGGGCCATATGTGGATGACATCTGCTGCCTCTGCTGGCCCTCTGGCCCTGGCGCTGGGATGGGACAGCTAAGACCAAGCTGGCCAGAGCCTTACGTGGTCCATCCAGGGACATCTGGGCCAAGGTTAGCACAGGGCTGAGACAAGATGAAGCCAGGCTGGGAGACGGCTTGAAGGGTGGAGGGGCAGACTTGACTCAAAAGGTAGGAGGATGAACACTGTGAATAAGCCAGGTGCACAGAGATGTGAGTTCAAGGAAAAGCCACCATGGCTGCTTAAGGGAGGGGCTTTGGACATAGGGGCAGGATACTCCACATTAACAACGGACTTCCAGATGTTCTTGGAAAGGGCATCATTCCTCAGGGTCTGTCCATATGAAGACAGCTTCTCTTTAATGATCCTGCCTGGTCTCCAGCCTCTGGGGAAGCCAGAAAGAGGCCAGGAAGTAGGCTGCACTGTTCCATGAACACTCCCTGTGACTGAAAAACCCAACAACAATGGGATGAACACCTCTCCGTCTCTCCTTTGCCATGCTTGGGGGCTGGTGTTAATGTTTCTATTTCTCTCAAGGCTTGTGTGAGTGTGTGCACACAGACTCACGCATGCACGTACCAGTACACCCACACACACATGAGGTACACGGAGACATGTGCACAAACGTACACACTGAGAAGAGTCCCAACAGCTCAGGCAAGGCCCCCCCATCCCTCCTGGAGATCAGACATACTCCTGGTCCCCTCCTCGCCCCCACTTTGCAATGAGATGTACTGTTATCGCCCCGGGGAGAAATGCAAGCAGGTGGCTCTCCTCCCCTTGCTCTCGAAGACTGGCTTTTTTCCATTCTGCTGGAACTCTCTGTCTCCCCTCAGGGACTGCTGGGGCCAGAACAAGGCGTTGGACACCACTTCAGGACCAGCCCCCAGCAGTGGCACACAGAGACCAAATCAGCTGCTGCCAACACCCCAGTTTCCACACAACTCTCTTTGTACCCAGTAGATGCTGAATTAATGTTTGAGGCACCCCCTGACCTGCCCTTGGAGTCTTCTCAAATGGCAGTGGGGGGGCTCCCTGTCAGGGCTCCTTTGACATGCCCATGACGCTTCTCCCGGACTGAGTCAAACCCTCGTCTGAGCAAAGTGCCACTCACTTCCCCTGGAGACAAGAAAAACATGGATGTTGCCCCAAAGCCTCCCTTTGCTGCTGGTCCTCTCTCTTCTCATCTCTCAAGTGAAGGTGACATTTCCTAAGTGAGTTAAACGCTGAAAATCCACATTATGCTTGAGGGGGAGCATACAGCTTTAACAAATCAGCCAGAATTAAGCAATCTCCCTTTTCTTAGTTTTGGAAAAAACTATGATAGAGATCTCAACATGGAATTCACACTGCACAGTCTAAGGTTTTTTTTTTTTCCTTTAAGTGTTGAATTTTATCTTTAATCAAACCATATGTCAGATGAAAAACATCTGGAAAACAAAAAAAACAAACAAACAAAAACCACCCACCAAACACCCTGGGGTGCGGGATAAAACCTTCTCCTCCATGTGAATGACTAAAAGGAATCCCCTCTGTAAGGTTCCTCTCCTCAGCGGGCACCATTATTGTTTGAGGTACTCCAGCTCTGTGGCTGTCTGTGCAGTCTGCAAACCACTGAGCTCTACACACACACACACACACACACACACACACACACACACACACACACACAATGACACATATAAATACAGATACAAAGACACATAAATACACAAAGATATATAGAAAAGCAAAGACACATATATAGAAAAAGACACAAACACATATATAAACATATACTCAAAGACACACATACATAAAACATACAAAGTCACATATGCAATCTTACACAGACACACAAACATACTCAAAGATACACATACACACAGACACAGATATAAACATATTCAAAAACACACACACACAAACACAAAGTCACATACAAACATATTCAAAGACAAACAGGCACACAAAGACATACACACACAAACATATACAATCACAGGCACAAAAACATATACAAACATAGATACACAAATCAGACTACATTCCTGTGAGAAGTTTGCTACTTATAGTAAAAGACATTTGAGAGTTTGCAATTTACTCTTTCATTGAACATTATGATTAAATATTTTTTTAAAAGCAGGTTCTCCTGTCAAATGACCCTTCTAAGAAAATCTCCTCTGACTGCTCCCCCCTCACGCCCTCCCCAGCTCCCTCCCCCCAGCCTCTCATTTACAAGACCCTGGAGATGGCTGAGTTACTAATGCAAACATAAAATGTGATGTGAATATGCCTGTGCTCAGGGTCTTCTAAGCAGAAGTCCCAGGAAAAGGAGGCAAGTCCATTAGTGGTGATGCTTTCTTGGCAAGGTAGCCAACCTTTGAGGACCGGGGGACTCTTTGACATGGTTTCCAGGGTTGCATGCACATACTGTCCTGAATCAAAGCTCCTGGGAGAGGTGCCAAGTAAACTTTGTAAATAAGCTACCCGGGTTCTGCACACCAAGTCATGTGACAGGCAGCGGTGAAATGGGGACAATCAGGCTGGAAACACAAGAAAGCCCACAGAGGAAGAAGGCCTGAGAAGCAGGGTCCAACCCACATCCGAGGCCACTGTGAGTACAGACCAACAAGGAGTGAGCCCTGTGGTGTGTAACTGGCACGTCACTGTGCACAAGGAGCTCCCGGATCAAGAGTGAGCACTTACTGCATATACAGAGATGGGAGCCCCCCTGCAGCCTGGCATGTGGAGGGTCTCACAGAGGCAGAGCTGGCCCACCTACAGGACATGGCAGACACAGCTTCTTCTCCCCTCCCACGCACAGCAGATGCTCCCTGAGGTGGGAAGGTTTTGTTTGGGTCTCTGCCCACTATCTCCTCCACAGTCCTTAAATTCCTAGAGTGAAGGCTCAGAGTACAGTTCTATCCTTTTATTACCAAGCACAAGATCCCACGAAGACCTGAAGCAGAAAAGCTGGACAGACCCCTTGCTACAGCACCAGTCCCACTTTCAACTGGGCTAAGTCAGGGGTTCTGACCCTTTGTGTGTCCTGGACTCCTTCGGCAGTGGGTCTGGTGAAGCCAATAAGCCCTTCTCAGAAGTAAGTTATTAAACACACTAAAAATACATATGCTGAGATAGCCATGAAAAACATTTTACTCAAGGTCACGGTCACCAGGTTAATCAAAGGAATGAGGGCAGGTTCATAATAGACTGCTGACAATAACTGTCCCACTCTAGCTCCAGGCACACAGAGGGTCAAAGTTCACCCCTTAGAGACTCAAAGTGCCCAGAGCCACGGCCCATGGACAGCCACAAGGAATGAGGCCCTAAGACTCAGCTTCTAGTCCTGCCTTTTCTCACAAATAGGCAGCAACTATGATTTTGCTCCTTTTTTAGCATTAGGAATTCATTAACTATCCAGCACTGGGTGGTAAAAGGCCTTTTAAAGGAACAATGGGGACTGGCTGCTAGGGGGCCAGCTGACTTTGCCCACACTGAGGGCCATCTCTCTGACCACTCCCTGAAAGCCTCCCCTGCACTGAGCTTCGGGGAGCAGCCACAAATCCCTGTTCCCTGTCCCCTCCCTCTCTCCCTGACAGTGTTCAAAGCTGCCATGTTCCCCACAGAACATGAAAAGAGGCAAGCGCTCTGGGCTCCAGGGACCGCTCTTGAACATACTCAGTATGAGGGCCAATAAAGGAGAGACCCCCATCTGAACAGCACAGCGCCCCACCCCCCTCCCCTCCCGCCTGGTCAAATAAATGGCCAGAAGAGCAAAGAACGCGACAAGCCACAAATGTGCCTGTTTCTGGCTTTTATTAAATTTCTTAATGACTAATTCATGTGGGAAACAAAACTACATGCATTTTTATATTAAAAACTTCACAACAGTAAAAGACCACCTGGGGGGCCTCAGACCCCCCAGCAGGGGTGTGTGCAGGCCATCCCACCCTCACTCAGGAGGCCTCGGTAACTTGGCCAAAGGACAAGTACGATCATCCAATAATGAGGTTCACTGGCAACGACTCAATGAAACACACAGGTTTTTTTTTTTTCTAAAAAAATAAGCAAGTTAATAATACTGAAAATACTTCCTTGAATGAACTAAAAGAAAGAACTCTTTAAGGCAAAGGTTCTTAACCTGGGGTTAATATTCTAAAAAAATTTTAAAATACTTTTTAATATTTCCCCACAAGATTTCAATATGACTGTTTTCCTTTTTAATCCTCTGTGTTTTTCCTCATGCATTTAAAAAACATGATTCTGAGAAGGGCACCCTAGGCTTCACCAGACTGCCCAAAGGGTCCATTACTCACAAGAAAGGTTAAAAATCCTTGCTTTCAGAGGTAAAATCTTGTCTGCCTAGAATACAGGCAATTTCTCCCCGATTGTGCATCATGCTAAGGCCTGGCAGAAAAAAGAATGCCAGCCAGAATGACAGGGATGGCAACGGGCTCAAATGACACGATCACTACCACAACATGGGCAGCCCTTCTCATCCCCAGTAAGACAATCACGCCCATGTCAACACTGCCATGTTCTAGCTCCTGCCCAGTGGTGGCCACCATGACATTATTATTCTGTCACAGCAGCCAGGCAAACAGGTTGAGCTAGGACACAAAGGGAGTTGGGACCTGCCCCGATGCAAGGGGGCCTGACCCACCAGGATGACCACAGATCCTCAGAATGTCACAGTAAATAGCCCAAAATAATCACTACCTTGACTGGGCAACTTCAGCTTGAGAGGACCTACAGCTTGGGTTTTTGCAAGCCCTTCTGCCCTACCTGTAAGTCAAGCTTCTCAAAGCAACTTTCATCAAATTCTTTCCTTTACTTAATATTCTC
>NC_092872.1:286489705-286572205 GCF_028372415.1 Notamacropus eugenii | reverse complement strand
TTTAAGGTAAAGGAAAAACTTCATCCTTATCACTTAGGATTGACAATGACCAAGAAGCCATTGGTAGAGAGAGTCTCTTTCCCACAGGATGGGGCTTCCAAAGGGTTCTTGGACTGGGGTACAAATCCCTTCTCTGCGGCTCCATCCCAGGGGTGGTTGGGTTTAGGTAAGTCACCTCTATGGGCCTCAGTTTTCCAATGGGTAAAAGGAGCAGTAGGCAATGTGTCTCTAAGTCCTATGAACTCCTCTCAGTTGAGCAGATGTGGACAAAGACCACATATGGATGATTCACTCAATGGAGAACCCTGGGTCAAGAAGGTCCATGCCTGGGCTTCCTGCGATGGAGCTAGAGAGACCTTGGGTAGACCTTCCAACTGCGTGAATAACCACCTGATGCTGGGTGCCCTGCTCATTCACCAACCTCCTTCTGAGTCCACCTGATTCCAGTCCTGACTCCACCCAGTGGTTGTTGTTGACTTGTCTACCTCTAAACAATCCATCTCATTATCTCTGGACTCTTTCAGCACCTGCTACTTGCGTGTGATCTAACCGGGCTACATCCTATAACCTGTCTCTGCTCTTCTTTGGCACCAGAGCTTGAAGTTCCATGCATATGCCCATCCACATACCTGTCCGTCTGTCCATCCATCCATCCATCCATCCATCCATCCATCCATCCATCCACTCATTCATGTATCCAACAAACACTGACAACTCACTCTCTATTACCTGTGGAGAGAGGGCAGATAGTTGTGTGTGTGTGTGTTGTGTATGCGCTTTGTCCTTATCTTTCCAACAGTTAGTAAAATGTCTGGCACATAGTAGGTGCTTGATAAATACTCCTTGACTGATGGGTTAATTGACAACGTTACGCAGCACTGAGAGAGAGAAAATGTTTTAATAAAACAGAGGGCATAATACTCTTCCTTACACCCTTCAGTACTCCCCCTCCCACAGGCTCTCCTCCCCCAAAGAAAAGCCAGAGCACAGAGAAAATAAGAGGTGACCACTTAAAATCCTATGTCTGATGCTGACTATCTGTATGACCATGGGGATGCCCCATCACTTTCCTGGGCCTCAATTTCTTCATATGTAAAATGAAGTAAGGGTTGGCCTAGAGGCCCTACGAGTTTTCTGTCAGTTTTAACTCAAGGAGCTGATGCTTCTCATCTGTAAGAGGGTGGGGGAAGGCCTGTGGGCTCAGGGTCTCAAGGCTCCTGCCAACTCAAGATCTCTGATGCTACAAGGAGAAACAGGTGAAACAGGTGAAAACTCCCAGTCCCAACACCGAGGGCCAAACTGGTGTTGGGGAAAACAAGTTTGTCGTGAATCACTTTTCAAAAATGAGAGCTAAATGACAAGACCTTAAGCTTTGGTATTCTCTTCTGTCTTAGAATAAAACATTGCAGGACACAAGGAAGAGGGAGAGTACCAGAGGTGAAAGCAAAGCTAGCAGCACCAACCTCTCTTGAGAAGTTGAGGAAATTCATGAGTCGAGAGAGAGAGAGAGAGAGAGAGAGAGAGAGAGAGAGAGAGAGAGAGAGAGAGAGAGGAGAGGGAGAGGGAGAGACACGCCCACATAGATACATGCACAGACACCATACACAGATACATACACACCACAAATGCACAGATACATGCATATAGACACCACACACATACACATGTGTACATGTATACACACGGACACTGTACACACACATACACATACCACACAGATAACATGCCTACAGATACCACACATGTTGCACAAACCATACACATGCACACACATGTATACCACACATACAGTATATATATACCCACAGATACACATAGCACATATACTCACAGATACATGCCTACAGACACCATATACATGCACACAAGTACACCACACACCATCTATACCGATGCACGTACACATCATACTCATGCACATACACACACATAGCAGTACATATACATACATGGAAGGACACTGGTATATTTCTTCCTGTGAAATCTGCTACTACAGACTCAGCCTCCCAACAGCAGGTCTGTTAGTCTCTGCTGGCTGGTTGAGGCTGTCCCTCTGACAGCACCCAGAGCCTCCCCAGTGGGTCTGTGTGTCAGCTCCAAAGTGTTTGCTTTCTTTGAACCCTAACTCCCCCTGGATTTCTGACTCCCTAGAGGTTCCCTGGCACATGGAGATCATGAAACTCAAAACCACTGCAACTAAAAGTTAGATTTCTTTTAATGTTTTAAACATCTGACTTCTCCAAACTGCTGACTCCAGCTTTTCCCCCTCAGATTGGGCAGATGGCTTTCTGGTGGGAGCTCAATGGCCAGGGCCTGGCTCGACAGCTTCTCTCATGCCCCTGAATCAGCAAGGACCCTGACATACATAGGAGGGCCTGCTGCACAACTTTTTAGATCCGCTTTTCTAAAAGGAAAGCAACTTTTGAGGGGTCACTTTAATCAAGCACATACATCATTCGCTTAATTCAGGGGGAAAAGTCAGCAGCCTGAACTTCAGAGGAAATACAAACAGAAATGACAAGCAGAAATTACAAACAGAAAGACCAACAGACAGGGCTTCCTACTGTCTGACCATAGACAATACATATATAATTACCAGAGAGAGAGGCACCAACATCTGGGTTTTCAAAGCTGGAGGGGGTGGGGTAGGGCCTTCTCAAAACTGCTGCCCAGAGTCTCATCAGGCTCAGAAACCTTCTTCCAAAAAATAAGTCCCAAAGCAAAACCTCACCTCAGAGTATAGATACTCTTTTCAGGGCTGGAGGGCAAGACTGTGTGACCCTGTGCCTCACTGGAAATTAATAAAAGGTGTTAGAGGCCTATTAATGGGCAGGGAAGATCTTTAACTCTTCCCCCCCATCCATCATTAACCTGACATTAATCTTACAGCTCCTCACATTCTGCACACACCCTGCTCAGGTTCACCTTCAGTCAGGGCTTTTCAGAAGCTGGGCCAGTACTCACCAGGCCAAAGGGGCAAACAGCTAGCAGAAAGGGAAAGAGTTTCCATGTTGCCCACAAATTCTCTTTTCTTTTACTCTTTCATCCATAGAAATGTAATATTAGAAAGCACAAAACAGGTGGCCAGTTTATATCTAGGCAAGGGGTCATAAGACCTAAGCTGCTTGAAATGATTTCCTTCTGGACCCAAATCATCTCAGAGAGAAAATCATGGGAGGCAACTGAGCAGCACTCATTAGTGTTAGATTAGACTCATTAACTGATTCACCCTGTCACAAATCACAAGAAAAATCTATAAAAGACTGCCCTTCTCACCTTCACTAAGAAGAGAGGTTCCAGCATTTTAGTAAAGAAGTCAGTTCGGGGGGTAACAAAAGTTGAACTGATTAGATGGTGGCAGAATTTTGAACTGATTAGATGGTGACAGAATTCAGAGCGATGCATGGTGGGAGGTGCTGGAGAGGGATGGAATCAGTAGGACAGGACTCCTCCTCTGAAACTGGTCAATCATGTGCCAAGCTCTGTCTGAGAAGACAGAGAACGGCAAAAAAGCCCTGGCCTTCAATGGCACCAAGAAGGGACCCAGTAGGGATGGAAAGGCAAACACACAGAGGGCTAGGATTAGAGTCCCTCAAAGGAATAACAAGCCATCATCTGATCAGCCACACTTTGGGGAGTTCTCCAGGGGCGGATATGTCTGCAGTGCCCACAGTCTCCTGGGCACTCTCAAGAAGCATTTATTAAGTGCTTACTGCGTGTCCTGCCTTCAATGAGCTTCCGTTGGAATAGGGGAAGACACAGCACTGAGGAAAGTTTGTTTTGGCAGAGGAGGACAGCAGACAGGGCCATGACCTGGGGTTGAGTGGGATAGGAAGGTGGGGCCCCGAGAGGCTGGGTCTGGTGGGGCCACTGAAACTCAGAAGTGAGAGGCTGGAAGGTAAATAACCTGTATCCCCCCCTTCTTTTTTTTTTTTCAAAGGAAGATGGAAAGAACACCAAAGAGCCTCATCCAGAAAGCTTAGGCCCACAGGCATTTTTAAGAGATGCTTCAGTTTTCTGGCAGATTCATCTCCTAATAGAATCTGCCCTCTCCCTACTCCCATCCCTCATAACACCCATTACACAAACACAACCTACACAATCTAAGTGCAGTTGATTCAGCCATTCCAGAAAGTGCTGTGAAACAGTGGTCAGTGATTAAATGTTGGATTCCCCTTGACCCAGTAAATGTCCCTACCAGGTCTATTCCCCTACGGCCTGTGGGAGAGAGGCAGGTGGAGGGCATGTGCCGGGAACTGTACTAAGTATTTTACAAACATAAACTGACCAGATCCTCACCACCACTGTTTGAGGTAAGTGTTGTTATTCCCATTTCATAGATGAGGAAAATGAGGTAAAGTAACTTGCTCAGGCTAGTGAGGGTCTGGAGGTTCCACTGGAACTCAGATCTTCCTGACTCCAGGCTAATGGAGGACATTGTATGTAATGAATATTACATACAATATTCATTGAATGTAATGAATATGATTGTACCGCAAGGAAATAGGAAATAAACAACTTCGGAGGAAAAGGCAAAGACTTCTATGAACTGATGCAGAGTGAAGGAAACAGAACCAGGAAAACAATGTCTGCAGCGTGATACACTGTAGAGAAGATCAGCTTTGTAAGACTTTGGCATTCTGCCCTCAGAATGCTAACCAGGGAGCTCACAGAACTGAAGGTCCTGCCTGAGAGGTGACATCCTCAGACACAGCAAACGGGGCCATCTGTGCAGCTGGATTCTATATGTTTGTGGTGAGGGTTTTCTTTTTATTATTTTGATTATACAGTGGGATGAGTGAGGGCTGTGGGATGGACAGGTCATACACTCTTGCAAAAAATTATGAAAATAAAAATACACACACACAGGCACCACAATCTCATTTAAAGCAAAGCTACAATTTGTTCTATTGATTATTTTCTTTTTCCTTTATGAGAACAAGGGACTGGGGCAGTCCATGGCCCATGCTACAGAGAAAGGAAGGTGAGCTGAGACAGCCCAGGCAATTTCTACAAGAGAAATGCCACAGTTCAGTGATCTGGGGACTATATGCTCCCTAAAAACAAAACCGAACCAAATGTCATAGGCATACATCGACTGGAGCCTCAAATCTCAGGGAGAATCTTCAGCCAAATTCAGAACTGGTCTAAGTATTCATTAAGAGCCTGTTCTATTGGGGGCACTATGCGAGGTCCTGGGGCATGTGTGTGAGAGATGATGAATAAACTGAAGCTCAAGACAGGCAGTGATGGGGCAAGGGACCACATGCATAGGAATAGTTTTGTTTTGTTTTTGGTTGGGAGAGGAAGGGTCCAAGGAAAAATGGGAGTGGAGCCCCAAGAAAGCAAGGACCTGTCCAAGGCAGAAAAGGGGCACGAGAGAGCATTCCAGGGATTGCAGGGGGGGTGTGTACTATGCAGGGTACAGAGGTACTAGGGAGTGTCAGGGGAACGTTAGGGGAACAGCTGGCCTTTTAGTTTGGAAGGAACATAGAAGACACAAAGGGGAATGATGTGAAATCCAGCTCCCACAGTTGGCTGGAGCCTGAATGAAGAGTCCTTGTTTCTCTTGTTACGGTGTCTGGTCAGCCTGTCAGGGGAGAGCACAGCCCTGATGGAGCCAAAGTCAGAAATGTGATACTTCTTCACGCCCGCTAGCTTCACTAAGAGAGGAGCTCTGTTACACAAGCAGGAAGAAGCCCCGAACCTCAGAGCTCAAGATCTCAGACAAGGCAAGGGCAGCCTCCATATGCTGCTGGTGGTGGATGACCCTGTGCTCACTGCACTGAACCCTGATGCAGCATGACTATCCATTCACACAAGAAACACCAGCTGGATGCCCAGAAGAGCAATCAACCACAGGATGCTAGCCTTAAAGAGTTGTAAGGGTATCTCCTCCTTGGAGCTCTTCTGCCTTTCTTTGGCTCCCCAGTGCTTCACAAAATGCTAGGTACATGTGAACCCATGAGAAAGGATTGGCAACTGACTGATGGCTGTGAGCACATGATGGCGGATGGTCACTTGAGGAGCACCTAACAGGAAGATATATTTTGTGGAAGGGCAGTGAAGCCATGCATGGCACCTGGAGATGGCTGGAAACCCTTGACTAAGTAGTCTTCTCTCCAGCACCCCATGCACCCCATCTTCCCAGAGGCAAAGAAAATGAGCAACTTCATTGCCCTCCACCAACTTTACTTTGTCTTAGGGTCTCAGGTCTCTTTTTGTAAAGGCTTGTTAGTGACTACTCTTTCCTTCTCAGCAGGATCTGACAGACACTAGGAATCTTAAGATTAAATTATCAGTTAAAAAAAAAAGCACAGTTCAAACAGTCTCTTGGAGATTCAGTTTCTCAAGTGAAGGGCTGCTTTCCCTTCTAATTCCCAAATTCCAGGATAATCACTGCTAGAACGCAAGCAGCACTACCTCTGGAGTCAGAGGACCCAGATTCCAATTCTGCCTTTGCATTCACTAATTGTGTGACTGGGCAAATCTCTTAATGTTTCCAAGCTTTGGTTTCCTCAACAGTAAAACATGGATGGTAGGGTAGCTGCCCCTGAGGACCTTTCCCATTCAAGACCTATGATTTTCCAAGTGTTCCCCCTACCTCCATTCCCCATTCAAGATGATCTATAAATCCACCAACCTTTTTTAAATAATCTAATTCCTTCTTTTTAAGCTTCTATTTGAATGTAGAACAGGTCAACAAAGAATGGTTCTATTGTACCTGGGACCTGGAGCAAGCAGGGATTTCTGGAAGGTATTTGATGGCAGGTGTGCTCTCTGATGGAGGCTCTCTTCAGTATTATTTACAGCCTCTCTGTGCATTCCTACTTAAATGAATAGCATGTCTATTTTTGTGCACTTTTACACATTGAAACAGTCCCTGGGATTGGAAAGGACATTAATTAGTAACAGCAGTATTGGTCATTTCTGCCCCCCCACCCCACCCTGTTGATGCTGTCTCGTGAGCAGGATACCTAAAAGGTACTGCAAACACAAATACCACCAGTGTCGGCAAACGTCTTTTCAAACTCACTGATCACAAGAAAGCTCTGTTTCTAAGTTGTGGACTAAGGGAACAAGCTGATTAACATGAAATGCAATTTGTACTAGTCGGTCCAAAGTGGGGAGTGTCAAGTCAGCTTTGACACGTTCATTTTGCATTTTACAGGAAATCAAACATTTCAATGCAGCCAAGTATCAGTGAGGTGTAGACGGCAATGGGAAAATGCTCAGAGGGAGCCGACAGAGCCTGATGCTCCCTGGTCTTAGAGATCAAGAGGCAGCCAGCTACAGGGCGCTGATGTCTCCCCAGTCAGCAGAGGCTGGAGGAGCCAGCTGCCAGCCTCTTCTGCTTTCTATTCTCAGTCAGTCTGCAGCATCCACTGCCTTGACAATGGGGAAAATCTCCCTCCATCCACAACATTTAACAAGTTGAAAGGGCGAGCCTGCAGTGATTGAGCTCAGATTATAGCAAATAAACAAGTTGTTGTTTTTTTTTTTTAACAAGAGGAACATCTATGAAAGAAGTGATAAGAAAAAGATAATAGCCCTCCACCAAACATTTGGGCTCTGGGAACAGCTTCATTCCTCCATCCCTCAAGAACCACCCCCCAAAACCAGGAAAATATTCCACACATGGACATTGTGAGTGAGACAGAGGCAGCAGACATGAAACATAAGACAGGGAAGTTTATAGAATCACTCATAAAGCCCCAATTATGTATCAAATATGGAGTATGGGGGAAGCCCTATTTGGAGGAAGCTTCTGCTTTATTAGAGGGAAGAGGCATACACACAAAAAAGAGCTACAAGATAAATGTGATAAGATTTGGGAGGAGTCAAGAGTAATTGGGGAATTCCATTTCATTTGTACCTTCTTCATTCATACTTAGGATTTCTATTTATAGCCATGGCTCAGGGTCTTCAGGCACAGGAATAATAAAGACAATGTCTCTTAAAACTGATCTGTGCTGATGTGGAACCAGACATGCTACAGCAGATGCCGACATGAGGCGAAAGCAGGCAAACAGATGAAACCGTGTAGTTCAGAGTGTTCTGGGTTGTTCATGTTAAGATCATGGCTTTAAATAGACAAAGCGTTACTGGACTCATTAGATCTAGAAATGCTAGAATATTGTCAGGATGCTGAACTTTATTTCCTATGTAATGAGGACTCAAAATCATGGACCCTGCCTCCCATTTCTATTGAAAATATGAATCCAGGAGTCAATTCCGCAGTCAATTAAGTGATTAATAGAAGGAGCAACAGGAGAAACCTGTTGTGCTTGCACATGGTAAGAGAGCGAGGCAGCTTTGTGCTCAATAGAAAGGGGGACTTTCTGACAATGCCAGTGGAACCAGGGGTTGCCATGCAGCAACCTAGAAGCCCTCCCATCCAGGTGGGCTCTACTGCAAGGACAGACAGAGAGACAGGGACTGCTCCCTCCTCCTTCAATGGACAATAATTGGGCCTGGCCTGTGAGCACAATTAAAGGAACAAGGTACTGCTCCTGGACTACATTTGTACTTCATCAATCAATTAATCAATCAGTCAATTAGCAAACATGTACTCAGGACCTACTATACACCAAGTATGTACTAGGGAGACAAGGACAAATATGAAACTGTGCCTAGCCTCTAGGAGGTTGAATTTTTGCCAGGTGAAACAAACAGACACACACACACTCTCTCTCTCTCACTCTCTCTCTCTCTCTCTGTCTCTCACTCTCCCTCTCCCTCTCCCTCTCACACACACATCCCAAGACTAGAGATTTCTTGCTGACGCACATGAAGAAAGCAGGAGACTAAACCCACCCTGTTACACCTGTTTGAGGCAAACTGCTATTCTCTCAGGCCTTGCCCAGGCTGTACTTGTGAAAATGCCTTTTTGGCACCCCAATTTAAGCCTTTTCATTTATCCTTAATGAAATCCACAGTATCCAAGTTGGCCCATTCTAGAGAATTCTAGCCCATCAGGATCTTTTGTGTTTTTTGTATCCTCAGCACATATTACAGTACCTGACACATAGTAGGCACTTAATGTTTACTGACTGACTGCCCAATGTGTTTTAACAATGGTATATAACACCAAACATGCTAAGATGTAGAAAACTCCTAGTAGTTATTATTCCTAGTTGGAAAAACAAAAGCAGGAACATGTTTATCTCTTTCACTCACCATTTCAGTGACCTCATTTTTTAGAGGAGAAAACTGAGGTGGGACGAGATGGGATGAAGGTTCCACAGGCAGTAAGGAACAAAGCATGGATTCAACCCCGACTCTAGTCATCTGGCCATCACTGTGACATCACAATAATGACATTCAGACAACGCTTTCAGGTAACAAAGCACTTTACACCTGTCATCCCACTTGGTCTTCCTAGCACCCCTGGGAGGACTCTGCTATGACTGTGCCCATTTCACAAACCATAGGCAGTACAAGTGCCCTGCCCCTTCTCGGACAGGCTGAACTGCTCGGTTTCAGCCACTCCCCTTGACTGACTGCTCTGACATCCATTTCAGGCTCCCTGACTCCAACTGGATCAGACTTGTTCTGCTCTCCAATGTGCTGACCAGAGAGAGGCCAGGTCCTGTCCACATCCTCTTTCCTCGGGGTCTCCCTCTCCTCCACTTTCTTTGCTTCCTCTGCCTCAGAGCTTAACGTTTTCATAGACTCTCAGTGGTATAGTTTGGTCTTTGGGCTGCTGTGACACTTTGTATGGCTTTCATCTTTGGAAACTTGTTTTCAGTAGATGACTAAGGAAATCCCCATTGTTGCCTTTCACATTTGCTACTGCATGGACCATTGTTATGATTCCCCAAAAGACTTTCTCCACATCTTCACTAGTTCTTAAGTTGTTTTGGTCATGATGGCATCCAACACCTCTCCTTAGGCTGAAAGCATTACTTTCCTTCCTAGGGCTCCTGCCATAACCTCTGGCTCTAGACATACTATTATGTCCACTTTATGTTTTTGCTTTAAATTACTTAATTATTTCTTTTTAGTTTGCAACATTCACTTCCTAAACTTTCTGTTGGTAGCTATAGCAAATGCCTGGTTGGGTAAGTGTATCTCAGACTTTTGAACATGTCCCAGATGTTAAAAATGTGAGATCCACTCCATCCACAGGCACTGTGCCAGCATCCACCTTCACCCATAGGCCACGATACTCTTCAGCACCTCTGTGGTCCAGTCTAGGTCATGTGCTAAATATCAGACATGTTAATAAACTAAAAACAATTGATTGTCAAGGCAAATGTGAACATGACCATGAGCGGATGCCTAATTAAAGGGCTTGGGGGAAAGCACAATGATTTTTGTCTGAGAGGCACAGAGCTGAAAGCAAAAGCAGCCTGGGATGTGGAAGAGTTCATCTGAAAGGAAGGGTTAATATCTTTCCTTAGACCCAGCCATGAAGTACACCAAAGAGCTCCTCTCGGCATGAGCCGAGGAGACATTCGCTTGATGTCGCTCAAATGCAACTTTTAAATTGCTCTTCAGAGGAATCTCTAGGCAGACATGCCGACCTCTCTTCTGGGGAGATCAAAGAGGAAAGGAGTCATAGTGGTCAGGCCTTTTCATCTGGACTGACAGAACAGGTGCCGGCATACCTGTTGCTCCTAAGGGGGTGAGATGTTGAAAGAATTATACATTAACTAAGCACAACAACAGGGCTAGATGCAGGCCAGTGATGGCTCAGGCCCCATAGCTGAACATGACTGAGACAATCCAGGTTTCAAAGGCCTGGCAAAATTATAGGCGGTGTAGGAGGAGGGGGCTAAGTTTGGAATCAATAGTTTGGGATCCAAAGTATGTTACTTTAAAGATACGTTCCATTAGCACAGGGCTCCACTATGGATGGAAATGCTATTTGGAACTTTGATGAAAAGAGCAAATCAAGGAGCAGATAGAGGCCAAGGAATTGAATTCTCCTCCTTGAACTTGGTGGCTAACTGACTGCTCAATTGGGCCTCTTTGAATTAATCAGGATTAGTGCAGGAAGTGGACAGCCAGGACACTGGCTAGGGCCATCCTGGGCATCTCTCCATCCCGAGATGCAACACTTCTTTCCATCTCAAGTCTGAACCTTCCAACTGTGGAAAACTACATTGTGGTTCTGAGGTGTGGAAAAACAGCCATTAGGGATTAAGCTCTGATCACCAACACATTCATTTCACTTATGATCTGTGGGCTGGCAGCTAGCAGACAGTAACCACACACACAGCCTGCTCTTTCCTTTATGGTCTTCCAAATGACTTTCCCCTTCTCACCACCACTGGGTCTCATGGTCTGCCGGTCACAGCCTCCAAGCTCCTACCAAAACCTCCCCTCATTATTAATCCTGGGTAGCCAAGTAAACCACACATACACACCCTATGCTGTAACCAACAGAAGAGCAAGCAGTTTATCTTACACACATATTAAATGCTCTCCACTGAAATTCTCTTCTAATGTTTCACTGGGACATGAAAGGGACCGTGGTATGGTCAAAGACGAAGGCCAATGAACTAAAACTCTTGACAAGTCCCACATAGAAAAGCCTCTAAGCGTGGGCCAAGGAGGGGCTGTGGATCTGCTGTGTCTGAGGCCCAGGCTAGCTCTAGCAGAAGGATTTGCCACCCAATGGCTTGCTTATGAGGGAATTAGAAGCAAGCATCATGGGAATTCATAAGCATTGTTCTCTGAAGCAAGAATTCTTAACCTTTTGGGGGTCATGAATCCCTTTGGAAGTCTGTGGACTCCTCAGAATTAGGCTTTTAAATAAAACAATGCTCAGTTTCAGTTAAAAGTTGTAAAATTAAAGATCTCATTTTTTTTCCTGCCCAAGTGCCCAGTCCTTCTGAAATGCTCTGGTCTACAAGAAGCCAATCTGAACTCCTGCTATGCAGCTGATGCCCCCTCCCTCACCTTTTATCTCATCTCTATCTTTTCTGTATGCACCAGTGTGACCAATGTTCTCTTGAACAGCATAGGTATTCCTTGAGGGCAAGAATGGGCTTAGGTTTTATCTTTGTTATCTCTAGAGATTGTGCTAGGATGCATACAGGCTTCCTGTACTGGTCAGCACTGTTAAACAGCTCCACTGGAACTGGGAAGTCACCTTTCTGCCAAGCTACCATGGCCATCAGCTCTCCCCATGCTCAAAGGGATGGAGTAAAGATTGGAGAGGGTGCTGAGAAGGGGCGAAGGCAGTTGGTCTCTCTGGGCCTCTGCTTGGTTATATACCCTCTGCTTGCTTACAGCTCTACCCCGTGAGCCTGTATCTGGTGTGGGGAGATCGCCAATCAGAACCTCTAACTGCAAAAAGTCTCCCTCCTGCCATGCTGAGTGGAAGGGAAGATGTAGGCTTCTGGGGACATGCCTCCATCTTTGTAACCACAAAGTCCCCTGGCCAATTGTCCCACTTTTAAATCTCCCTTTGAAATTCAGACCTGGTGTCCAAACGAACAGACAGCAAGTCTTTTGGAAAGTCTTTAGTCATTCAGACCTCTGCTCATTCATCTGTTGACCTATGTCAACATATCTAAACAAACAGAAACATTTTCAAGCCATGAGATGGACTAGGTTCATCTCAAATTCTAGCACTGGTTAGCAGAAAACAGACAATGGAAGCCAACGTTATGGAATCACTAACTCACCCATTGTCAAATGCTAGTTGGTGGGTGGTCTTGGATACCTTATGGTTACTCAAGGAAAGACAGACAAGTAGGACCAAAGATGCTAAGTAAATACCAGTGAACCAATATAGCTTCTGCCACGTGGTCACACTTGGAAAGGAAAACCCTCTCTCCCCTAACCTTGGGCAAATATCTGGGGCCCACTCTCTGTATGGTGCTTCACAAATAATCAGCAAATGCCTTCTCTGCAGGGTTAATCTGAACTGTCCTAAAGACAACTGTTCCCATCCCACAGAGTTCTGGATCACTGTTTGTCATGAGCAGGGAAGAAGGCATACAAAGATATGGACAACAATCACAGTATTTCCAATGACAACATCAGAGACAATAAAATCAACTGGCAGCCACTGGAAGTTATGTTGTTGTTTTGCTGATCACAACAATCTTGGCAGGTTTGTTGAGTTTAAGGAACAGCAACAAATAAACAGAATTTCTTTACCAAAAGCAGATTATATATGAATCTGCGAGTCTCTATCATGAAGAGTTTGCAGCAAAGTGCATTTTAAAAGTGGATGAGGTAGGGTCTGAGGGCCATTCTTCTAAGAGGGAGAGGCAGACATGAAAACCAGAACACTTGTATCCTCAACAGTTCAGAGCTAGCTCTCGTTCTACAGATGAGGAAACTGAGACACAGAGCCGTTCAGCAACTTTCTCAGGGTTGGAGAGCTGGGAGTAACTCCTCCTCAGACAGACTTTCTGGGTAGACACTGGGATTCCCCTTCCTTATAGCACTAGCTGCCCTCCTCTGCTCGCCACCCACCCAAAGATTACAAGGTTGGCTGCTCCCCACCAGTCATTAGAATGCCACAGATAGCTAATAACTTGGGGAAACTAATGCTAACTTGGAGCACAATGGAAAAGGCTTCATAAACGCAATAACCCAGTAATACAATTTACTTTTAGCTCCTTTCCAAAACATTCCTCTTGGCCCACAATCACATTCGGATTACCAAATTCCTTTTGTAGTTTTCTTCCAGCAATGGGAATAAAATAAACCACTTAGATGACAGTAAAGTGTCTGTAAACTATATAACAGCAATAACTCCTTGTGGAAATGTGGCAGATATTTATACAAGAGCTAAAGGATGAAGCACTGTAAAAAAGGGCGACTGATCCTGCGTGTTTATTTTTAGAGGCCTCTTCCAGATGAAATCACTGGGCTAGGAGACCTGCTTTCACAGGTTTTTTCTTATATTCATCACAAGGTGTCAAGGGCTAAGTGGTGGATGAAGGCTTTTTCACGGGCCCAAGCCAGGAGTAGAAGAGGTCACGGCTACCATAAAGTCTGGCTGCTGGACAAGGCTCTTCTTAATGGCAGAGGCAAGGACAGGAACTGGGAGGGAGGAAGGTGGGGAAAGAGGATATGTTGTCTGGTTGCCGTCTCCACTGTCTGTTTTTGTTAGCCTGTTCCAAGACTCCTAAAATGCGCCCCATGCAATGCCAGGTTATTTGAGTCTGTCACCATATTCAATTAACAAAGTTACAAACACTGAGCTGAGTGGTCGTGGGACCATTCCTCCACCATCGGATGAAAGCTTGCAGGTTCTGCTTATTTTAAAGCTAAACCCACTAAAAAAAAGTGTCTTTATAAAGGGAGACTGTAATTCTCAGTGTTCTCAAAGGTGAGCTGTCATTAATAAGACCTCAGAGGCCCAGCTCTTGTGGCATGTTGCTAATATTTGTTGAAGTGGATGCATATCGCGACAGCAGCATTCCCAAAGTCCCCAAGGAGCCTAAAATCACTCCTTGCTCTTTCGAAAGCAGACAGCATCAATTAAAACTCAACTCGCTGATCTCTGTGGGCCCATGGCTAACCTAATTTCTTGGTCTCTCACACAGTGCAGTATTTGCCCAGCTGGAAAGTATTTTCTGTGATTTGCTTAAACAAGGTTTTAAGTCCACTGTTAGCCGAACAAATGCATTGTTACTTTACAGGGTCTGGAGTACTGACTGAAGTAATTATCTTGGGAAGTTCTCTTCTGTCTTAGCCATAAATGGTTATGGAAGATCCTTTCAAGGGGCAAATGGAAGGGTCTGGGGGTGAGGATTTCTTAGCTCAGAGCCTACAAAACCAATGGGAAAGCAGGAAGAAAAATGACTTCCTTGAGTCAGTGTATTCATCAAGTGCAGGGGTTTTCTACATGAAGTTCAAGATTTGGAGATGAAGATGATGATGCCTCTGCCAGCATCAGGCAATTGCAATGAAGGTTCCAGAAGCATCTCAATTTCATCATGGCCCAAACTGGACTCACCATCCTGTGCCTCCCCACTTCCCAACTCTCCTATTTAGCCAAAAGCACCATTACTCCCATCCTCCATTGTCTCAAGAGTCCTCAGCTTCTTACCCTCCTGCACCCCACATACCACCTAGCCAGTTACCAAATCTCTCCATTTCATCAGGTCCTCCTCTCCAATCACACAGCCCCCACTTCTCTCTTCTCCTCTCAAAGGCCTTCAATGTGGCCTCCCTGCCTTTCAGTTCAAGTTCAAGCACTTGATCCCCCCCTTTCCCACCTACCAGCATCCTCTTTTCTAAACTATGCCTGGTCTAACTCCTTAGGGTATGTTGATATTTGCACAGTATGCTTTATAATCTGTCCTTGTTTCTCATCATAAGGTCCTTCAGAGGTGAAGCTGTTTATTCTATGTACTTGTATCCCCAGTGCCCAGTACGGTGTCTTGCACACAGGAAGTGTTTAAAAAATGCTTGGGGATCTCTTGTTGATAATAGTGTCAAATTCACCCAAAAGACTAAGGCTTGTTCCAGAATCACGAACTTGGGCCTTCAGCAGCTAAACAGTTTCCTCAAGGGCCCAACACTCTCAGGAGTTAATCAATGGAAGATAGAAGCCCTGCAGGAAGTTTGCCAATCCTTGTCTCTCTACTGAAGCAATGACCCACAAAGGTCAAGGTAAGCACTCACCAACACCTACTGATGGACCAAGGAATAACTATGGGAAGGCACCCTCAGGCCACTGAGTCTGGAACGGAGGCAGAGCCAAGGAAGAGCACTGGGGAGCTAGTCCCCCAGTCCTGGTTTATTTCACGCAGTTTTCCTTTAGTCGCCTGTCACTTCTGCCACGATGATGCATGTGACATTATCAGAACCCAGCTTTCTCTCCTCTCCTTCCTGACCCACTCCTCATGACCAGGCTGTCACAAACCCCCTCAGAATTTAGAACTTCAAAGGTTCCCTCCTCTGGGAAGCCTTCCTGGGTTCCCTCAGCTCAAATTATTTCACATTTATCCAGACATGCCAGATTGCCCCTTATTCCAGTTTTGTCTTCGTACCTTCAGGGCCAACTAGCAACCTGCACACAATGAGCACTCAATGAAAGTTTATTAAAGTACCTTGGTCAAAGGTACACATTTTAAGACACAGTACAAAGAATAAGGAAACATGATTGCTTTGATGTAGAAATTGCATTAAGTCTTGCCACCAGTTAAGGAACAATATAACAACTAATGTTTTCAAGTCACTCTGAAATTGATTGGCTAATACTTAATATCTTAATATAAATATTCTTAATGATACGCGTCCAAGGGTAGGTGACAAATAGGAGTAATTTACTTGTGTTTACACACCTGTACTGGGCAGTATCATCATTCACGTGAAAGTCAACTAAATCAACCAGCACCGCGTAAGAACCTACCACCATTTGGAGGACACAAAGCAATCCCATGACAATTCTGAATACATTAAGACAAACTTTTTCCTACTTTTATTAAAATCTAAAACTTTTGGAACAGCAACAACGATATTTTAAAACATCCCATATTGAATGTAGGAGAGGGTGAGAGGGAGGGAGAGAATTTGGAACTCAAAATTTAAAAAGAATGCAAAAAGTGAAATGTAAAAAAAAATTAGAAAAAAAACACCACCACTTTCACCCCCAATCAAAGAACTTGCTTTTACTTTGAAAGTAAAAACTATCAATGAAATAATAGCTAGTGTTATATAGCACTTTAAGGTTTGTAAAATGTGCTATATAAACTGTCTCCTTTGGTCTCGTCACAACCCTTGTTGGTCAGAGCTATTACTTTCACCATTTTTTGATGAGGAATGTGAGGCAGACAGGGGCAAAATGACTTGCTCACCTTCAAAGAGCCAGTAAGTGCCTCAGGCCGGATCTGAATCAAGGTCTTTCTGACTTCCTGTCCCTTGGCTCTTACCAATGAAATCTAAAGATGCTCTAAGGACATCATGACGCTGTTGTTGCTGTTCAGTCATTTCAGTTGCCTATGACCCTCTGTGACCCCATGTGGGGTTTTCTTGGAACTGCAGGGGTTTGCCATTTATTTTCCAGCTTCTTTTACAGATAAGAAAACTGAGGTAAATAGGGTTAAGTGGACTGCCCAGGGTCACAAAGTAAGTTTCTAAGGCCAGATTTGAACTCTGAAAGATGCAGCATCACTACTCTATCCACTGCACCACTTAGCTGCCCAAGAGCACTATATCTACAAGCTAATCCTCAAGTTGGGGGAGGTGAAAGGTGGGGGCGGAGGGAGGCATTTCTAGAAAATAGTATGAAAGTAAAAAATGCAAATGCTGATACAATGAACCTTTGAAAAATAAGGGGTTAGAGTTAGGTTCCTGTGACTACCAAAACCTATAATCTTTTGCTAGAGCCTGTTGAAAATACACTCGTCTGACCACAACTCTTTATAATAAAACATTAATTCTGACAATATGCACTTTCCCTAACATGAAATCATGAAAAAAAAAACCATAAAATGCAGTACACAAAATAAAACTGGTAACATGCAAAACATTTTTTCTCACTAGCAATTCTCTAGAATTCTGTGGACTTTTGTGCTAGTATCTCAATTAAAAAACAAAAAACAAACATTGATTTCAGATAATGCTCATTTTTCATAACACAAGAAATCTAGAGTGCCATAAATCCTTTCCCACTTGTTGCGGATATAATGAATCATCGATTTGTTAACACCAAACTCATCCAACAGCAGCTGCAGACATTCCAGCACAAGGCTAATCTAACACCTCTATTTTCTCACCAAGCTACATCACTGACTTTGCACACTTAGGCTCAGAGCCCAAAGGACTTGTATGACACTTTGCCGGCAGGACTGCAACACAGAACTTGAGTTTTAAAGGCAAACAATGAAAATGTGCCATAAACGCACAGGGAGCTCACTCTTTACAATAGTATGGTGAACAAGATCCGAGTTCCCAGGATACTAGCCCCTCCACAAGCTTATGCGCAGGCTCATATTTTCCTCTACTGCACACAGCCAAGAAGGTGTGAGGGTGCCAATGTGAATGAGGCTACTAATAAAATCATGCAAATGCCTGAAGTCGGGAAAGTTAAATTCAATGCTGAGGATTGACTATACTGTGAAATTTCTCAAGTTTCTATTGTATGGAGCATAAAGCAAATACTATGGTGGCAATTATTTTTTGCAATGAATCCAAAGGAATACATCACCAGTAAAAGAATCTTTTTTCAAATATATGATTGGTAAATCCTGTCCAGTTTCAAGTATATCTTTTTGATAAATTATTGTAAGAAATAATAACCTAGTTACATGAAACATATATCCTAGAAGTTGTCCTGGGATTTGGAGCTAGAAGGGATGGCATGAAAGTACCAAGGAATATCAAACTGAATGTTATCTTTCATGACAGAGTGTTTGTCTAGGTCTTTGAGAACTACTTTTCCATAGATTAAATCAAAGCATTCCACACAGTGGCAGCTTTTGGCAGGTCCCCTCCCCTTCTGCAATGCTGGGTGCACAGTAGGGAAAACAGATCAGAGGGTACAAGGTATCCCACAACTTCCCGAATGCCAACAAAACACAGATTTAACTTTGGTTCTCAAAGGGGGGACACTGGTTTGGATACCAAAGAGCACATCTGGCAGAGGACTTGAACCCCATCAGTGCTGACATGCTCCCTATCCAAGAAGCCTGGAGGACCACAAGAGGAAATCTGGGACAGAGTGCAAGGATCCTTCCTCAAGGATAAGTATCCTTTCTGGGAAGCTGATCACATCAGGAGCCCAAAGAAAAAGAAGCATCGTCCTCTCCTGGGGTAGCTGTCACCTGGTTTTGCATCCGTTTGTATTTGTACTCAAAGTGCTTAACATAGAGTAAATGCTTAATAGATGGTCTGTCTATATGTCCATCTGGTCTGTCCACTGCCTCTATTTTATATGTTGTCTGCGTCTATCAATTTATCTATTATCTTTGTATCTGTCTATATTCTAACATCTGTCTTACTGATCTATCATCTCAGTATCTATCTACCCACCTACATATCTGTCCGTCTGTCTACCTATAACCAACAACAATAACAGCTAGTATTTATATACAACTCTAAGGTTTGCCAAGTATTTAATCCATTTTGTGCCAATTTGATCCTCATAGCCACCCTAGGAAATTGGGATTATTGATATCCCTGAGGAGTGGAAGAGAGTCATCCAGGTATTGTACTGGTGCCCACAAAGTGCTGACAATCTAAGGCTTTATGGACAATCATGAACAAGAACTGTCCAGTGCAGGACAAGATGAATGGATGGCGAGCTCCATGGCGAGCTGGAAGAGTGTAGGCCCACATGAAGGATGACACAAACTGTAGGAATGATCAAAGTGCCCATTTTTTCAATATTTACTGGATCCAGAATTAGGTTAGAGATGTACAGATGTGCCATGTTGGAACACTAAAAGGTTAGCTATTTCGCGACTGGTTTCCCCTTATATCTAAACCTATGAAAACATCTAAAAGTGTGATTTTTAGTGTTATGCTACTAAGATTCATTTGGATCATAAAAGTACTTTTGAAAATTTAAGTGCTTTGTGTTTTGTTTTTTAACAGACAACTGACACCTTTCTCCTCAGAAGATAACTAATAGCTTTAGGGCTAAATGCTACCATCCAAACCCTCTTCCTCTGCTCCATCCTTGACCACTGTCCAAACTACAGCGCAGAATGTGGAGCTTCCCCGGTAGAGGGAATTTCAAAGTTGAGTCCACCTCCCCAGGAACGAATGTGTGTCCAAACAAAGCTGACGTTCTCACTTTTCAATCCACTCAACAACCTGGACCCATTAGCTGGGTCTGGATTCTACCAAAAATCCATTAGGGTTTAGGATCTGTATAAAAGATCCTTCTCCAGGCTAACACTGGCCCAAGCACAGCACAAAGAACATCAGGGAAGTTCAACAAATACTTGAGGGGAAAAAAGTCTTTGTGAATTTCCTTACAGTTCACCCATCATATGTTGCTCTGGGCAAAACTCCTCCACATTTCCTTACCATGCCAGGCAGCTAAGACTCCCTGGCGAGGGAATAATCCCAGCCACATAAATCTGGTATTTTTCTCTCTCACTATGAATCATGTATCTATCCATTTCAATGAAACATGACTTCAGGTTAGGAGATGGAAGAGCCAGTAACGGAGGCTGAATACAAAAGCATGGTGGGGACTTATAGACCAAGATTGTGCCTGGGACACTAATGCTCAGAAGGAACTCAAACTGAGGACAACAAAGGGCTTGGCTTGTTTTTAAGCTATATTGGAGGAAAAAGAGGATCAAAGAAGGATGAAAAGTGCTGCTTGTAGAGAGGGCAAAGTGAACACACGATGCAGAAAAGGTAGAGATTCTCAACTTTGACTTGTTTTCTCTGTCAAGAAAAAAGATCTTTGGGCTGGAAAGGAGAGAACTAGAACCTCCCTGAGAAGTAAGGAGACGGAAGAGGACTGGTCAGATAAAAAAGATCCCATAGGGCTTAAAGAACAAACAGCTCAACGACTTTCTTGCACCATCCTCCCCCCGCCCCCCATGTCCTCCTGGCCATCATCACCTGACTCAGAGCCTCCCATGGCCCAGAAGGATGTCCTGCTCATCATCTCTGTCTCCTGCATTTCCAAGTCTTGTCCCAAATTCCACCTTCTGCAGGAAGCCTTCTAGGGTGCCATTCTCAACCTTTCCCCCAACTAGTGCTTCTCCTCCAAGATCATGTATTCTAAAGACATCTTGTACGTTTGTAGCTGTCTGCTTGTCTGCTCCTGATTTCATGTCCCCAGCACTTAGTATGGTAATTTGCATGCAGTAGGTGCCTAATAAATGCTTGCCTGACTGCTCTTGCTAAATCTCTGTCCATGATTAGATCACTGCATGACTCTGCCAAGAGCCCTGTCTCCATGTGCGTTTTCTCCTGGTAAAATGGGGGCAGTGATGGCGCAAGGTTGTTATGAAGACCAAAGGAGAGAACGGCTGGCAAACACTTGGCGAAACTCAGAGCTCAGCAGCCATGTCAGAGGAGGAGGAGGACAACAATGCCTCCCCCAGTGAACCCTATGAAGATGAGGATCAGCGGATAGACAGACTCCCTCAGTCTGAGGGAGAGACAGGAGTGGGCTCTCCACAAGCCCCTGCTGGCTGGGGGCTGAGCCATCTCCTCATGTCCACTCTATTCGCTCACTACAGAGAGGACATCATCCAGAGGCTTCCCTCTGACCTCACATAAGCAGCTGTCTTACTGTGTTAATCAATTCAATTCATATCAATGAATAAATGCAATTCAGTTCAGGAAATATTTGTTAGGTATGAGGAAGACAGATTTGAAGCAACTCACAGTCCCTGTATATAAGTATTTTACGTCTAATTGGGGGGGATGGAGAGAAAATTCTTGGTAGATAATTAACTGTAAAATAAGGTCAGATATGATGAGACCCAAGACCAGAATGTTCTGAGAGAAGGAGAGAAGACAAGTTATTTTTTCCAAGCCTTTGAAATTATGTCTGAACTAGTTTTTTATTAAACCATCCTTCGTCTTTGTATGTAAGGTCGCCCTCAAAGTCCACTGTTAGCCACCCAACTGACAATCCTACTAACCATCGTTAGTCATCCAGCACAAGTGAGAACCATTTTGAATAAAGGGGAAAAATGCGTTTAATGTTATTGGGCATTACAATAAATTAGCTGTCTGCAAGAAGCAACTGATAATTGAAACCTCATGATGGCAATTACCAGACTCCTGTGCATATTGCTCTCCTAATCTCACCTAGGTGAAATCAGACTGAATTCAATCGAGGACATTAGCATTATATTAGACATGTTATTTTAGTCAATACAGCGAAAACTAGAAAGCATTAAGCTGGACAGCTGATTCCATTGATAGGTTAGAGGAACATGATTTAATTTCAAGTCAAATGATTTAAAATCTCCAAACCCAGGGAAACAGTTGACCAAAGCCATTATCGCAGATTTAAGTCATGGTCTAAACTGATCTAAGCCTTTTCTCCCTTCTAAATGCCTAAACAGGGATGAATCTGTATACATGTACCCACACCCACACGATGTGCCAAAAGTAGCAGTACAGTTTTAAACTATTAAAACTTAATAACATTTAATAACTTATTAAAGATGTTAAAGCTTAAAACTGAACTAAGACCTTTGGGAGACTGCGTGTGCATGTGTGTATATTTCGTTGTCATTGAATATGGATTACTATCTGATTCCTGGAAATTCATATGCTACTATTAAAGACTATAGTTACCTAATGGAACAGAATCTGAATTTGCCAATTTCCACGTCTATTTTTTGTTTTCTTTTTATGTATCACTAAATGTCATAGATCTAAGGACCACCACCTATCTCTCAGGGGAAACCCAAGAGAACACTTGTATTCCAGAAACAAAAGCATTCCAAATGGGAAATCAAAGGAAAACAAAGCTCCTAAAGTGACATTAAATGTGCCTTTGTTCGGGGTGGGGGGAGAGTTAAAAAAGATAAAGGATAAAAAGTTATGAGAAAGTATGGATTCACATAGACCAGAGAGAGCCCTCCTCCCATTAACACATTATTTCATTAGAAAGGCACTTCCAAATGAATGAACATTTATAAAGCACCCATGACTGAGTGCTGGAGACACCATTAATAAAAAGACAGTCCTAGTCATCTTTTTCCATGGAGCCGAAGCCAGGAAGGGCAACAACACAAGTGGAATGAGCTGAGAGTCCAGGTTTTGCCTTCTGTAAAGGATAGCCTTGGGAAGAGTTTGGTCCTCCAGCCTCCAGTCAGAGGGGAGAAGAGGCTGGAGGAACCAATATCATCTAAGGCTGGTGGGGAGATGAGATGTGATGAGCTTCTCTTGGGAAGGGCATCTTGTTAAAACCAGACCCATCAGCAGATGTGGAACAGAGTTACTATTACGACTTATGTGCATGTTAGAAGAGTTCGAACAACTATTTGCAGAAAAATATTTTCATTCACACTGAATGTACTGACCAATATTGACTTAGGAGAAGCAACAACACAGAGGTGGGGGAATTCAGGTTTGGAATGCTGGAGGCTGCAGGATAGAAGCACTTAGTGACTGTTTTATCGTTTCAAGAGACAGTGATACCAGGGGGAATGGGAGGATATGATTGGGAAGTCACAGTTCTATTTTTTTTTAATGCAAGAGTCAAAAATACGTAACAAAAGATGCAAACACTTGCGTTTGCCTCTATTTATGAGACAAGTCAGGGCTGATAATCAGGAAACAGTAGCAAATATTTAAAGTGAACCCAATTTCACTGGCCCAAACAGTCTCCAGAAATGGAGCTGACAACCACTAATGATACAGTGCCCTAATTATGTTCTGATACACTTACCTTCCCAAGACCTGCTTGGTGTATGCAGCTCAAATACACTGAAGGACATGTACAGATACAAATATGACGCTGAGAAGCCACACTGACCAATGCTAACAGGAATATCAATGATCCCATCCTCGGAATACAGGAAATCTGTCCCTGCGAAGTTGTGGAGCAGGCCCCCAAACACAATGATAAGCTGATGGTTCTAATGCCTGAGCTTCATCTTTGAAGAAACCTGTTCTTTCCCCCCATGCGGCCTCTGAATCTGCTTTTACCATCAGAGCACAATGTTTTAGCTTCTTCACTTGGGTTTTCTGCATAAACTGTGACTTTAGTCTATATATGAGCAAACTAGAGGAATGCCCCAAGGCGATTTACTCAACCACAGACCGTGACCTCCAAATTCCTCTGTAACACTAGACATACATAAGTGAATGTATGTCTCTATGTGCCTCATAAAAGTACAGTTATGGCAATGTTTTTATTTGGATTTTAGGCACCTAAAATGACAGGTCTGTGGCTAGATTTCTCCCACTGTGTCTTCTGTAAGGAGAGAATGCTCTGGTGCACTCTGTCTTGATGTCTTCACATTGGGAAAGATCAGGAGGTCAAGTCTGTCAAATACATATAATCAGGGCTATTTAAAGTATTGGCACATCCTTCTGTCTTCAGTAGCGAATCAGAGGGAGGCCTCTCCACACTCATCTGTATTTTTTTTCCTTTTTTTGTTGTATTTTTTTTCCTTTTTACAATGTAACACGATTTCATGTAAATTCTGATCATGTTATTTCATTTTTCCCCCTGTTAAATCATGTATGATGCTAATATCTTGACTGTTCTCTCTGCCATCAATCCTTGAAGAATGTTTCTTTTGGTCATTGTTAAGATTAGTATCAAAAGGAGAAAAGATCACAGGCTCACTGATTTAGAGTAAGAACAGACCTGTAAAGTTGCCTCATCCAATCCCTTAGCTCCTCAACTAGAAATGTGAATGATCTTGGGGTGAGAAAATAAGATTTGAACCCACTTCCCTTTTGCTTTCTCCCAAGGAGAAGAAAAGTCAAGCTTTCTTCAGTCAAGTAAGAGGGAAAGAGTCAACTTTCACTCCTGAGCATTTGTGACAGGAGGCCAAGTTAACAAAATGCATTTGTTTGTTTTATTCATTCATCCAACAAATGTTTCCCAATAAGGTACCTTCTATGTACTCTAGCTACATGACCTTATTGATTTACATGTCTCCTCCAAGCACATGGATGTGAGCTGCTTGAGGGAGAGCCTTTTTGTACCTTTCTTTGCAGCCCAAGAACTTAGCACAATGTCTGATAAGCACTTAATAAATGTTTAATTTTATTTCAGATTAAAACCCTCCCTCCGCCCTGCCCCCAACTTCTCAAGTCTTACTTTTCTCACATTTGACTGTTCTAAAATCTGTCCCAGGCTGAGGTGAGACCATGTCTGGTGATGATGATATGCTCATTCTGGGCCAGCTGTTCCTGCCTATGTCCACTGGGCTGCAGGACATCTCAACATGGCTTCAATTAAATTAAACCAACATTTATGAAGGGCTCACTATGTGCTATGAACCACACTATGAGCTGAGTCACGTAGACAAGAAGTAAGAAAACTAAAAAGGAGCTTGAATGGAAGGTTCTGTCTGGAGTGGCTCCAGTATTTAAAAACCCTGAGCATTTCCTCCTCAGGTGGAAATGCAGAGGTTGTTTGCTATCTATCTGTGAGGGCAATAGTTTTCATACCTTACTCTGAAGAAGCCAGGGTAAAATACTTGCATGCAATATTGAAAACCCCATCTTCCCACTGACCCAAAGATCACAATCTCAGGATCATCTTAGACTTCTTCCCCACCATCTGCAAATTCAATTAGCTGCAAAGTCCTATACACAGAGCCTTCACATGTGCAAGAAAGGTCAGAAAGGACGGCCTCCAAGGTCTCTTCCAACCCTGAGACCAAAGGGACTAAGCCCTAGAGCTATAAGACTGCTCAAAAGCCATCTGGCCCAACCTTTTCACTCTACATATATGTAATCTGTAAGAGCCCTCACACCTGTCCCTTTTCTTTCTCCACAGGCTCCTGAGCTCAATACAGGTCCTGATCACCCACTGGTCTCTGTTTCTACACTACGATTCCCCTAAACCAAATACACCCAAATCCAGCTCCTTCTCTGCTCAAGAATGCCTTGCTCTATTTAAGACAAAATCCAGTCCTTACCCTACTAGGGAGGCACAGTAGAAAATGTTCCCATCCCTCCTTGTCTTGTATTATATACAGTGTACATGTGGCAGGAAGCACATCATCTTCTCTTTTTATCTCCTTGACTCGATGCTTTGCCTGAAAGTCTGAGTATTTGCTAAACTGAATGGAACTCTGGGTCGTGGTAGACAATATGGCTCCCCACCCCCACTTCTACTTCACCTTGGTCCAGAAGATTCTGGTGGTCAAAGTTTCCTTCCTTCTCACTGTTCCTGACCCTGTCCTGCCTCCCACACTCATATACATTCTATTCCAGTCGCAACTCTCATTTCATCTTCCATGTCAAGAACTTCTGCTCTGTCCCCAAAGTATGAACTAAATCCAGTGTGATCAGAGACCCTGAAGCAAGGTGGGGATGGACAGACAAAAGCCCATGGTGATGTAGGGGCTATGTATGGCCACATGGGTCAGTGAAGTTATCCAGAGACACTCTGGTGGAATCACATTTATTGTCTTCTGTAGGACAATTAGGATAAGTTCAGAAGTATCAATCTATGGATGACCCAAGACCCAAGTCTCTCTAGGCCCCGACTTTAAGAGAAGTATGGAGAATTTTAGCTCAGATGTGAATGGAATGCACTCCAACCTATGGAGTGCCTGTGTTCCTCTGGGTTTCTTCTTCCATTACTGGACATCTTAAAGGACCTCATATTGCTTGGAGAATAAAGTTTTGCTGCGGAGAAGAGCAAAAAACCCTTCCTACAAATTGGGATCATGTGCTTGGAGCCATACTCACAGCTTGAGCCAATGCAGCACCTGAAGCGACTTTGTAAAGAGCTTTCCTCAAGGTAAAGTAGAGGAGATACCTAAGTCATGAGGAAGGGCTACCCTTGCCCCCAGAGGTCACCTGGAACAACATGAGGTGCTGCATGCATGCAAGGCAGAGATATTCATAATACAGATCATTGGAGATTTCCAAATGCCCTAGTTTTATATCGATTCTCTCTGTTTAGATATAAATCAGGTGTGATTTCTCTTTTTCTCCCAGAAGAAGGCTGGAACCAAATAGTTGGTAGGAGCTGGTGGCTACCACCGAGCCATGCCCATTGACTCCAGCCCTTGGGCTGCATGAAACCCAACATTTTCTGGCTGTGGCTGTCTGTTACAGAGAGAAGCTGATGTCAGTCAGTCAATAAACACTGATTAAATGCCTACTATGTGCCAGCACTGGATGTCCAGCAAAAAGGCTCCCAACTGGCATTCTGCCATTGTATGATGCCAAGGATGATCTGAAGCATGAAGACCCAATGTAGAAGGGTCTTAGTGGGGGAGGAGACCCTTGGAGGGACTTCTAAGTCATGTGGTATGCTTTCACAGAAATTGTTTTTCTAACTTTTTACTACAACAAAGAAACACAATTCAGGTCAATGTCTACAACTACACTGCCCTCACATGAAGCAGTCCCTTGGTATTTATGCCCCAGACATTTATTGTCTTCCTTGGCACTGTGTCCTGCTTCCCTAGTTCATCCTCAATTAGAATTGATTAGCAACAGTAACCACAGCATTTCTTTGTGAGAAAGAAAAACAAAATGAAGTTCTGCCTGACAGCAGAGCTGGAAAGACTATAGGAAAGTCACAGATATGGGGATCTGTATTGAAAGCACTCCATGTTCTTGGTGCCTCTACAGCTATGATAGTCAAAGAAATGCTGGTGGCAAGGGGTGGGGGGTTGTGTGTGTGTGTGGAGAGAAATGTAAGAAGAATCTGCAAGTTCACTGGGTTCGTAATATTTCAGAAGACTTAAATGGAAAGGGAATGGTTTCCCCTTTGGAACACAAATGTGTAAAGTATTTTGAAACAATGCCCATGCTGCTCTAGAGGGCACAGGCAAAGTCCAGAGTCAAAGCTCTCTCAGGGGAAGACAAAACAACTCTTTCAATTTCCCACCCTGTAGGACATCCCCAAAGAAAAGATCCAAACCACAGGATGGAAGCTATCCATTGGAAGCCCCACTCAAGGTAATAACTGCTCACTTATCCAAGTGATCAATGACCTACCTGTAAGTAAAACCAAGAGGATGCTTTCCATGGATTTCTCCCCCTACCTTCAAGAAGAAACCAAAGATGGAAAAGGAAATCTAATGACAATTAAGAACTTCCCTCTTATTAAAAGGTCTCTGGAGATACCAGGAAAGTGACACTCAAGTAACAAAGAGAAAAGAACACTTTTTTTTCCACTCTAAGCTCTTTGGAAAGAAGATCCTTGATGCTGCTAGCAAGCAACTCATGCCCTGGGTATAAATGAGGCACTGTGGGAGGTGCCATAGCTCATTCAGGCCACAAGGGTCCCATTTCATGCACTTGAGCTGTAATTGGCTAAATTACTCTGAATACTCACTTAGAATGGGAAATTTATACCCAGGGAGGATGTGACAAAATCTGACCCACCCAACAGGCCCACTAAGTAGGTAATGGAAGAAATTGGGGTGGGGGGGATTGGGAGAAAAACAGAAACTTTATGTTGTCAAATGAGTGGCTGCTTTTGACAATCCGATCAGAGCAAATTAGCATTTGTGTGTATGATTTCCTTTTGATCACAAATCGATAGAGCAGCAGAATTAGACAAACCAGAGCATCCAGAACTGAAGAAGATGACAGCTCCTCATGACTCAAACAAGGAGAAATGAAACCAGAATGTGAATGTACAGAAGCTCCCCCCAACATTTGCAGTTATTTACAAGGAGCCAGCAAGGATAGGGCATTTTTTCTCCAAGAAAACTCACAGGAGGATAACCTAAGGAAAACAGAGACTCCCAGGAGATACAAGAGTGGAGAGCTGCACTTCTGTCTGGGTTAACGAGATGAAATATTGAAGACCTTAATTGGACTTATAAATGTATCCTGGTTTAAATAATATACAGTTGAGGAGGGACACGTTGCCCATGAGGTTACTCAGTCAGAGAGCTCTAATGAGAGAGGACAAGGTGCCTGAGAGGCAATTCAGGGCGGAAGGGCCTAACTGGGGGAGAGAAGCACAGAAGCAGCTGCATCAGGTGAACCAGGCCTGCACCAGGGAGACAATGAAAACGTTTACATGCTTAACAACAGGCTGCAAAGTGGATAAAAGGCAGTGGGGTGGTGGCAGCGTATCTGGGCCCAGCACAGGACCACAGCACCCAAGCCTCTATCACAGAGGAAGGAGAGGATGCCAAGTGACATGACCCCAGGCGGGTCACCCTCCACCTGGCACTCCTCTGTAAAGCATTCCTCATGCATTAAAGAGTGCCTCAGTTCTCTGAGCATATGCATGCACATGTAGCCTGGCTCACCAGTGGCCAGGAGCTCTGGAAGGGCAGAGACTCTGTCTTGGCTGACTTGTTTGTACCCCTTGCATCTTATGAACAGGGCTCAACACAGTGGGTGCTTACTCCATATCCTGCAATATTATCAAAATGTGAAATGTGAAAAACCTGGCACACATCATAGTGTAGAAAATAATATTAAATACGTTTTTAAAAAATCATCTAACAGCCCTTGGGGGGACAGGCAGAGCATACATCCCTAAGTTCCAGAGGGGGACCCCATCTCTAGCAGCTGTTCTTGGATGGACATCTGAGGGTCAACGTTGGCCATTCTGTACTGGGAAGAAAGTGCCTTTGTTCACATTTACTTTGACTTCTCCCAAGGGCTTGTGTGGGCATCACAGGCTCTGGGCTCTGAGATCCACCTTCTTCTTCCCCCTGACCCTCAAAGGGAATGGAGAACATGCCGGCAAATGACTTCTTTCCCATGCCTCCACTACTGTTAGTCACAAATTTCTTTTCACTTTAAGTTCATGGTGTCTAATCACGACAGAGTTCAGATATTTACTGTCATTGCAGGGAAAGGGGGGATAGGTGTGGAAACACAATTAATGTCAAGTATCTACAGGGTTACCATGGGAGTGGAGGGCAAAGACTTGTTGGTAAACCACAGGTACTTAATAAATGCATGTTGAGTGAGTAGTTCTGCTTGGCTTCACAATAACTGGAAATCACCAATGGGCAATTCAGGCTTCCAAACAATTAAGAACACACAAAAAGTAGAATGAGCCACCTCAGAGGGCAATGCTTCCACTGATGAGAAAAAAGCCACTCTCTCTGGCACTTTACAGATGTTATCTCACTTGATCCTCCTCACAATTCAGGGAGAGAGTCCCATTTCACAGATGAGCAAACTGAGGCTTGGAGAATCAAGGTGCTTGCCCTGCTCCAACCATCAACCCTACTCTTGGAATGCATCGTCAATCTCCCCCTCATTCACCACTGTTTTTCTGGCTTGGATCTGCTTTTCCCTGACCTAAAGAAAACCAAACCAAAAAGTAAGTCCTCGTCTCTCAATTATGAGAACTTTAAAATCTATCATTCCCCCCTCCCTCCCCTGCACCAAGCATCATCTACAAAGAGTGATCTGAATAAGACAGGTGCCCTTCCTCGCCGGCTTCTCTACCCAGCATTCAGCTCTCCCACAAAGTTCCCTCTAGAAATCCCACACTCTTTCGGACCTCGTTTGCCTGCAGCTACTTCAACATTTCTACCCTATTTCACACAGCTACCTGCCCCACAAACTGTCTGGCATGGAAGGCCCTCTCCTCCCTTTGTCCTCTTGCCTTTTCCTCCCTTGCACACCCACAACAACCCAGCACCAATGGCCATCTTGCCAACTTCAAACTATTCTCTCTATGCTCTGCCCCCACTTCTGTGCCCAGGCTTCCTTCAAAAGTCAGTTCAGATCCTGCTATGTGTGGAATGCCCATCAGCTACTGGCACCTTCCCCTTCAGAAGTATGGACTGGCTTCCACCTACTCTGCACATCCCTTTGAGAGCCTGGAGGTCGGCGCTCTGGAGCAGGACAGTGCAGCTGCCTCCTTCTGTGTCCATGGCTCTGCCTGATGCCCTTCTCATGGCTTTCATCTACTTCCCAGACCACACTTCTCTTTCTCAATGTCTAGCTGATGGGTCTACTTCTTTTCTGTTTTAGCGATGGAGCCTCCAGCGCAAGAGCTGACCTCCCCATATTGGTGTTGAGGCACCAAAAGCAGTCACAGCATCCTGCTGGGCACACAGCAGGCTTCTGAACATCTCTCTCTCTCTCTCTCTCTCTCTCTCTCTCTTTCTCTCTCTCTTACACACACATACACACACACACAGAATTCAGAAAGTGACACAAATAGGGGAAAAATGTTACTACCCTATGAAATTTAGCTAGATGTTGTAGTGGACTGAACACTGGATGTGGAGTCAGGAAGAACAGGGTTCAAATCTGGCTTTAGACACTAGTTGTGCAATGTGAGCAAGTCACTTCACCCTGTTTGCCTCAGTTTCTTCATCTGTAAAATGAGCTGGAGAAGGAAATGGCAAAGCACTCCAGTATCTCTGCCAAGAAAACCCCAAATGGGATTACAGAGTCATACATGACTGAAAATGACTAAACAACAATTATTTTAAAATACCAAACTGTATATAATAGAAGTTCATGGTTTTATAACACAACCCTCTTTTTTTTTTCCTTCTCTGCATTCTGAAGTGGCCGTGTCTAGGGACGACTGTTCAGTTCCTAGTGCTTAGTTATCTATGTACATGTCACTTGTCCCTGACCGGACTGCAAACTTGAGAGGAGGCTACTTCTGCTGAATCCCTCCAGAAAAAGAAAAAAGAGAAGAGAGGGAGAGGAGAAGAGGGAGGGAGAGAAAAGAGAGATAAATGAGAAACACATGCTGGTTCCAAGTTTCCCAGTCTAATACCTTCCATTAGATCATGAACCTCTTGCAAGTAGGGGTACTATCCACTCTTTCCTAAGTACAAAGCTCTGTGAATAATGACTAGTATTTCTTGACTAATGAAACAGAATTTGCGTGACTGATCAAGTGACCAGTAATTACGGACACCCCACTGATAACCTGATTAAGGGAAAAGTCAAGTCACGGACTTAAACTGGTCTGTGCGTATCCCAGAGCAGGGAAAGAAGATTCTGCAGTGGCTTATGGTGTTATATCTCAAATATTCCAGTTTAAAGAAATTAACCAAAGAGTGGGAGAATCACTGTGCCCACATCATGCTTGTATAGTGCTCAGACAATGATGGGTACAGTACCCTGCACATGAAAGACACCAAATGTGGCTGGAGTTCAAACCCTAAAAATGTGTTTGATATTCCCCCTCCTTCCCCATCCCACAAAAAAGATCCCACAAAACCCGACTGAATGAGAAGCATGAAAATTTCACATCAAACATAAGTTATTAAAAGGAAAGAAAGAAAGAAAAACTAATGAAAACTGGGAATGTAAATCCAGGGTCTGTTTTGCTGAACAATATGCAAAATGCTTTGGAAATGCTCACAGATGGGCACCCTTTGCAAACGCAAGTCCATGGTCCTGGTTCTGAAATGAACAACACACGCTGAAGTCTGGTGTCAATTTAAATGCATTGAACACCAGAAAATGCCCCCAACTAAGGCTTCAAACTTGTACAGCACATTTCCACTCAACCCAACGAGATTGCCTGTCACATCTGACACGGCTCGTCAAAAGTTCTCCTTCACTGCTCATGGGCAACACGAAGGGTCAAAAGACCAAATACAATGGTCCAACCCGTCCCCAGTCTTTTTTTTTTCCTTCAGAGCAGCAAGATATTGAACTCTAAAATGACAAGATAGAGCAGGCTGAAGTGGCTGCCAAAGAAACAGATGCCATCCAAAGCTGCTGATCTGAAGGAGGAAAAACTAGCCTATATGGTCATGTCTCATCTGAAGACTGTACACTGACAGTACTTACACAAAAGAAACTATTTTTAAAAAAGCAACTGGAAAAATCTGGAAGATTATCCATTTGGCAGAAGGGGGGAAGGGCACAAATGCACAAACACAATGGATCAATTTTGAGCAAAATACTCCCCCAGCATGACTTCTCAATCAGCCCAGCTAAAGACAATTTGGGAGAGGATATTTCCTTGGAAAATATTCTTGGACTAATAATTCCACCTGTTCACTGTTCTGAATTAAAAGCAAGTTTCTTTAGCTAGACATTAGTAAGTCTCTTCAATAATTTATTAGTTTCTATAGAGTAAGCAGCCAATTATACAGCTCAGAGCAGAAGAAGGCAAATGCAGGTAATTAAATGGTTTTAAAAAGGTTCTCGGGGGCTATGTGCAGAGAGAGGCCACTAAAGCCTAGCTTTCCTTCTACTGCTCCGTACTTCAGAATTCCACCCAATCAGGTTCACAATATTTTGTTTGCTTGTTTATTTGTTGCAGCAAGAAAGGGAAACATCACTAGGGTTGTTTATCATTGAGGACAAAATTCTAATAGTGCCATGAGAGTATAAAACTGGATGGCACAGGTTTGGTTTTGCCATCTTAAGAGTATTCAATAAAGCCTGAATAATGGACCACCTTCTACTTTAAAAAAACAAACCAAGAGAATCTGTAGGCATTTGATTCCACTCTCCATAAGCTTTAGAAATTATTTTTCTCTACATGTCTATTTCTGGAAATCTCATATGTCCGTGGTATGCCTGTGATGGTAGAGAAAGTCACTCCTTGCCACAATCCCATTGTACTACATATGCCAGGACGGACGGCAGAAGGAAGGAAGGAGGGAAGGAGGGAGGGGAGAGAGAAAGGAAAATAAGAAAGAGGGAGGCAGAGAGAAAAAAGAGGGAGGAAGGGAAAAGGAGAGAAAAAGAGAAGATAATTATAATGCCCCCTCAGAAAGGCCACAGCAGTGTTTGTGAACTCAGAAATAATGTTGCATGTAACTGTTTTAGGCATGGACTGAAGTATGGTAAAGGATGTCACACTAGCTTGAGGCTTTGGTCCCACGGGAGCATTGTTTCAAGAACAATTCGAGGGTATGGACAAGGAGGACAGGAAGAGCGTCCTGATTAGAGAAGAAGTGGGTGAAGATGGTCTCACATATTGCAAGAAGTGAACGGCTCAAAGGAAACCCTAAATATTTTAGGCAAGCCCATACTGAGATGGCTCTTCTTAAGAAAGGAAGAAACTAAGAAAAAGAGACAGAATGAGAGAGGGAGCAGGGGAGAGAGAGAGAAACAGAAAGAGAGAAAGAGAAAGGAAGGAAGAAAAGAAGGAAGGAGGGAGGGAGGGAAGGAGGAAAGGAGGAAGGGAGGAAGGGAGGAAGGAAGGAAGGAAGGAAGGAAGGAAGGAAGGAAGGAAGGAAGGAAGGAAGGAAGGAAGGAAGGAAGGAAGATAAAATAATATATAAAAGTACAGGTCACAGACCAACCCTTGATACTTGGAACACAATCTGGTCAGGCTGGTCAGGTTCTGACATCATTGCTGATTATGATGAGTTCAATTTACATTGTTGGGCCCTAACAGGAAAATAAAAACCAAAGACAGCACCATGTATCTGGAAAGGCCTCTCGGCCCAGGCCCCGGGCTCCAGGTTGTTGCACCAGTGGAACGCCATCTCTGGCAGACCCTGGGATCAGAATGTGAGAGCTGAAAGTGCCCTTCAAAGCTATGTATTTTAACCCTCTCCTTTTACTGAGGAGGAAACTGAGGCCTGGAAAAGTTAAGTGAATTGTCTAAAGGCCTGCATGCTCAGATGAGATAATACACATCAAGATTTCTGCCAATCTTGAAGTGCTATATGAATGCTGCATGTACATATCATCTCTACGCTGCAAAAAGATCCTCATCATCCTGTCCCCCTCGTGTGGCAAGGCTGGGATTCATTCAGACCCTGACTTTGTAGCCAGGCCTCCTCCCCTTGTATCATCCACACAGGCTTCCTACCAAACGGAGAAGTTTCAAGAACAGGTCAGCCAGTAGACAGGAGAGCCACCACGAGGCTACCCTGGGCTGAGCTGCTGTGAAGAGAAAGAGCTGCTGTGAAGAGAAAGAGCTGCAATCTATGTGGGTGGAAGGAGTCCTCCACACCAAGACTGGGAGTCCCTGTAAGAGTAACACATCACATGTAAGGGGAGAAAACAGAGTTAGGAGCCAAACAATCTGGGTTTCATTTCAACCCTACCATTTTTCATTGTGTAACCTTGGATCAAATTCTCAGATTTGGTTTCCTTTGGTGCTTAGTGATGTCTGAGGCCCCTTCTAGCTCCTCTTGCTGTGATTTGGTCATTTTTAAGTCGTGCCTGACTCTCTGTGAGCCCATTTAGGGTCTTCTTGGTAGAGATCCTAGAGGGATTTGCTATTTCTTCTCCAGATCATTGACTGATGAGGGGAAACTGAGGCACAAGAGGGTGAAGTGACTTGCCCAGGGTCACCCAGTTAGGAAGTGTCTGAGGCTAGATTTGAACTTAGGCCTTCCTGATGCCAGGCCTGGCGCTCTGTGCACTCTGGTGCCCCCTAGCCTCCCTCTTCTAGCTCTAATAGTCTATCAAACAATCACAAAAGCATTTATTTAGTGCCTACTGTGTGCAAGGCTCTGGGGACATAAGAACAGTCTTTGCTCGGCAAGGATCTCATCTCTTAATGGAGGATGCCCAGGTGCACTCTCCCTGGCTCCCTGTTTTCTCCAGGTATTTCCAAAGCATGTTAACTGTACTATGCCGTCTGGAGATAGCAAGCAGGATGGCCCACAGTTTGAGCCTGTGGTGACCGCACTGCTGCTGCCCTCTCAGAGCCCAGAAGCCCTTCCCAGCCACACAGATCCTGCTGCTGCTCCTTAGTTTAGCCTAGATTCTCTCCCTGGAACATCACCCAGGTTGGAGGCCCACTCTTTTAATCAGAACATCGGACCCAACAGAATGGCCAGGTTAGGGCTGAAGTGGGCATGGCATTATAAAAAGCCACATTCTTCTGTCACCCAAATGTCCTCCCTATAGATACCCCTGATTTTATTTTTATGGAGGAATGAATGCTCCAGTTTATAGAGACAGAACAAGGGGCAAGCCAGGCCAGCCTCAGCTGGAGACTTGTCCCCTTTTCCCTCCTGTAGCGTTTCCTGTGTCTTGCCTCCTGCCACTGGACTCACTCCATTACGTTGTTTAATAATTTCGAATGATCTGCTTTAATGTTCTCCCTGCGCTGCTGCCGCCATGCAGGCAGGTGTTGTCACTCAGCTTAGGTGTGTTGACACAGACTCCAGCAAAATCATGGTGCTTCTATAATTCTAAATGACTTAAGAAGGCTTTAATTCTCTATTATACAAAATTGGAAAAAAAATCTCATCTCCTGGACTGTATTCCTGTATTTGCCTTTTAAAATTGTTTCTCACCCGGGTCCCCCCTTGTCCTTTTTCCTTGCCCTCTCTTTGGGTGATGGAATGATGATCTTGTAGCTGCAAGTTCCTGGCTGCTCACTGATGGTGGCTGTGACTGCAAATCTGACCCGTTCTCTTGGTATGCGCTTTGTTTCCACACACTGACACTCTCAGCAAATTCATAAGCAGCAATTGGATTCGAGTGCTCTTGAATTCTGGCAAACACGGAGTGGTCAGGCACACCATGTTGTACACTGGGCTCCACCAGAGGAGGAAGGCATGGATAAATATCACGGCTGCCGCCAGTGCGAGAGGATAACCTGCCCACACATAAGCCAGCCCAATTAGCCCAGACAAAAAACAATTCCTAGTCCCTCAAGGCTCCAAGCAAGCCTTCCTAATAATACTCCTTCTGAGCTAACTGGGTCTGAAACCACTATGCTCTCTAGCTGGGAGTGAACGATTAAATCAGCAGAATTTTATTCAGTGCTTGAGAAAGCCTGGCTCTAATGACACAGTCAGGAAGAAATGCTGCCACGTGGACCCTGGATTTGAGTGGGGGTCTGCCTACTTCCAGAAAAGGCCAGTGCTAGGGACAGGAGGGAGACAGACAAAGGCTAAGAGAGAAGGGAGGAGATGGATTGGTTAACATCTAATCAGTGGGGCCAGGAAAACAAGCAGGTTTCACTGCAGAGGACCAGCCCACCTGGCGAGCATGCCATCAGGCTATGGGACTTTAGAAGTCAAAGAACTGAGAAAAGAACACCTGTGAATTACAGAGCTGGACCTCCTCATACGTCCCAGAAGAAAGAAAGGGAAAATACCCAAAAACCAACTAAAAGTCAATGTTCTTTGAATGTCTTAGCACTGGGTCAAGAAGCAGCACTGCCCTATGGAAAACCACTCTCTCCTCCCCACCTCCCATAAATCACACCAAAAAAAGCCGAGATAATTATATTCCTTCTAGGAAAAAATTAATAAGGAAAAAATGTAAATTGGCAGGCTTCAGGAGAGAGGCCATTGAACAGAAACACTAAATCAGAGGCTGCATAATTCCAGGCTAGGAGACCACACTTTATTTTTGTACAAAACAAACTTTTTTTCACCTTATAAGAAAAAAAAAGCCCTCCCTTGATCCCGAAGCCTTCCAATGACACCCACTCAATTCCAGTGATTTTTGTAATTCCTAAACAAAGTTATTTGCCTTACTTTATAAGTCCTATTACTTATACATTTTACAATGGATGAAAATCCAGAGGATCCGTCCATCTTGTAATGAGAAAGCTGGCACAGAATAAACAGCTCTTTAGCAAGCTTGGGTGTTTTTTCCTCCATCTTTCCCTTCTATTACAATCTAGCTCCATGACTAACTCCAGCAGACCACCTCTGTGTACAGACTATTTCCACATTCAGCTCCAGGCTAAACATCTTTCTGTGTATATACTAGTAAATTCAACAGTCTCTTTAACATCTGAGAACGAATTACTGACAAGTCATTTTTTGCTTCATATTGCAAGTCAACGTGGCAACCCTGTTTTTTTTCTATTATAAACATGTACTGTACCTCAGCTCAGCGTCGTTGTGGATGCTGAGACGAGATTCATAATAGCTGTCAGAATCTGCAATTTTTTCTTTTGTTTTATGAGGTCAGGCAATATTACATGCACTGATATATTCCATTTTCCCAGCAGAAAACCTTCTCATTTGAGCCCGACAGGTTGAGGAGTCATGATTTTGCAACCTCGCATGTGAAACACAGTATGAGGGGGCAGGTGGCTAACCCCACACTCTCCTTTTGCTCTTGTCCACTGGCAACAGTAAATTAAACTGTCAAAAATGGAATTGTCCTGTCATCAACAAAGCTATGGCTTCCCACGTATTGCAACATCAGATATATTTCTAATTCTGCATTTCCCTGCACCTGTAATTCCATCAGAAACTCTTACTGGACCATGGTGAGCAGCTGTCCAAGGGACACTGGCATTGTGAATTCCTTAGGAGCTTTGACATGGCATTTCAAAGACAGAAATTAATGGACGATGCCCACCATTTGTTATATATGAGAAAGGGTGCTCTGTGCCAGGTCCCGACCTTCCACAGAGCTTTGAACCCCGTCTAAAAGGGGAGAAATGCTAACATGGCTATGACACTGGCTGCTGAGAGGAGCCCAGGGTGACTCGCTGAAAAGAAATTACATCCCAGTTCCATGTCAACAATAAAATAAACTGTATCTGAAATAAATGGGAGCACTCTTGGAATTTGGATCAGGATGTGATGGCTGTGCTACCTGAATACAGTCAAATGGTCACCAAGGTGGGGAGTCTAGAATGTCAGGGAGAACCACCCCCCCCCCCAACTCCTTCACCCCACCCCCATGAGGGCACCTGGGTTTTCTTTTTAATTGTTTCATGTAGAATCAGAGTTTGGCCACGAAGCCGATGCCTTAAAAACATACTGAGAGCCATTCGTGGTGTTCATTCCAAACAATACTTATGGTTAACACATTATCCCCTAGAGGTCAACTCAAAGGGAGGGGAAAATGGCCTGCTACTTCTCTGGATTTCTGCAGGCTCCAGGTCTCATTTGGCATGACTTACTACCTACTTCCCACTGGTGTCCATCAGTCCTGCTGGCTGGTGTTTTCAATGAGTTATTCACATAGCTAGAAGGGATATCAATGCTCCTTCCCTTCTTCCCTCCCAAGAAGCCCACCCCAAACAGCAAACACTAACAATGAATCCAGATCCAATCAGTGCATGGGCCCATGCATGCGCGCACACATACACATACATACACTAGTGCACATGCATGCACACACACACACACAGACACGCACAGTCTCTCTTTCTCTCCCTCCTTCTCTCTCTGTCTTGCAAAAAGCCATTTGGCACAGAAAGATCTCTGAAAAATTCTGACTTCTTTGAAAGCAACACAAAGTAATGGGTTTTGTTGTTATTAATTAAGAACAGCCATCAAATATTGTTTTAGACAATCTTATGAAAATTTAGTGCTTATCAATCACTGAGCTCTGGACAGAAAGTTAAATTGAGATGAGAAATCATTTCACCCAGCTTAATACAGTCAAAGTGACTCAATATTCCTTTATTAATTCTCATTTAATATCACTTTAAATTGCTGCCATTATTATCCTACAGTATACAAAAGAGTCGGTGTAATTAGTCTGTATTAAGCCCTTTTTATTTATAAGGTACCAAATAAACAAACCCACTTTAATTACCTGGGTTCCCCAGTATTGATCTGAGCATCAAATTTTAATATGACTTTATTTCCAATTTCCATACGACTAGTATTTAAATGTGCTCCGGCAATAACAATTTTGCAGGCCTAAATGACTTTGCCTTCCCAGTATGTAAATGACTGCAGAGCACGGAGAGCCCTCACGCGGCTTGCCGGGCTCGTGCTGTGTTTGTGCAGACCTCAGGGGTCTTGCAACTGGCTTCGTGGGCTGTGCTAATATGGCAGCAAAAGCCACCAATTACCAAAAGAGACAAAAGTCAACGAAGACAGGGACTCGGCTCCCTCCCCAACCTTGTTGGGGCCCACTCCAGTACATGGTGTTAACGACATACAAATTTGGAGGTCATTAAGGAGGAGCTGGACTGGAGGCAGGGAGGGATGGAGGGAGGAGGCAGACCAGCGCCCAGCATGGGAGGGCACACACGCATGCACACACGCGCACACACACACGGGACCTGTCGATGTCAGCAGCTCACTCTCCTAATCCCACACTGCAAGTTTGGGTATCACTGTCTCCATTTTGCTTCCATCAGACTCAGCCCCTTGACTGCCCTGTGCAGGAGGGGGTTCTCTGCCTGCATCCACCATCATTATGGATGTCAAGCCTCTTGAGCAGTTATGAAGACAATGTTTTATGAGAGGGAGGAAATTAGTGACAGGCCTCTGGAGTTCTGGGTGCAGCCTGGGCAAATCCCACCACAAATCCTTGTTCAGTGCCTGGCGGAGATAAGGGCTTGGGCAGCTCTGAGCCTAAAGAACGCATGTCCCTCACACACAGGCAGCCCCCTGCCCAGGTATGTTGCTTTCCATGAGAACACAAGAGCAGAAGCAGTGAGGGGCCAGGGTCCTGGGGGCCCTTTGTGGAGCCCAGTCACAAAACCACCGCCTGTTGGACCACATGCTGGAGGATTACCACAAAGTGCTGTTTCTGGCCAACTTTTAATGAAAATGAACTTCTCCAAACCTGGGGAAACATTCAGAATGGTAAGATGAGCCTGGCCCCCAGAGGACAATAATGGGGGAAAACGTGGCCTTCCATGGATTGCCTTCTCCATGGTTTTTTGAACATGATGCACTGGGTTGTTGAGAAGAATTATACTTCAAAATGGCAGGGATTTTTGCATTGTCTGTTTATTCTGTTTACACAGCAAATGAAACCTTCGATATGAATAGGTGAACTCCCGGGAGGGAGAAAGAGATTCAGAAATGATGTACAGATGGGGACAGAGACCCATGAAAACGGAATATCAATGAATGTGCCCTCAACAGCCACATCTGGAGGACAACGGGCCAAATAAATAATTTTGACATTAAAAGAAATGAAAGATCAAGAACTACAAATAGGAAAATAAGGTTTTTTAATACCATTAGTTTACAATATATTTGAAATGGCATTTGAAGAAAAATCATCGATGTATACAGACTAAAATGGGGCCCAGATTTCCTCCAGTCTCTGGCCCATGCACCATGGGAGAATCTGTTATCAGCATCACCCATGCAAACAGAGTGACCCCATCCTGCTTTTTAATTGGGTTTTTCTATGTGTATCTGAACATACGGATGCATGGGCATGAGCACACTCTACTCACCCACCTTCCAACTAAGATCTGCAGGACAGTCACTGGTAACTCTTTAGCAATGATGGTGCCCAGATAGAAGGGCCCAGAGGGCTTTTTTTTTCCTGGTTGAAAATCTCCACTTTTGTTTTGGGAAGAGCATTCTTAAAAATCTCCCAAGGTAAAGAGTGCCTGGCATTGTCTCTAACCAGCGGCACCAGCATGGCAGGAGTCCAAGCCAGCACCACTCCCTAGAAGGGGACCCAGACACCTGCCTGACCAAGGGTCTGCCACTATCTTCCCCTCCACAGTTTCAGGCAGACAAAAATGAGGGAGGAAAGAAAGACTCTGGCAGCATCTCCGAAGGCCCAGCTGGGAGGTCGTCTGCTCCAGTCGATGTCAAAGACCTGCCTGTCACAGCCTGAAGGCGACCAGGGTCTGGTGTTTCAGTCAGGACGAGGTCCAGGCCTTCCAGAGATGCCCTTCAGAGCAGGGACTGAGCAGCCCTGACTTGCTGCAAACTAGGCCACCAGGGGATCCAATCCTTTCATTAGACAACTAGAGAAAGTGGTGAACTCACCATCCTCCCAAATGATGCCAATTTTGAAAAATGGGTTCTGACAGCCCAATAAAACTTTCATGAAGTGACCAAAAGGATGCGCCTGAAATCCAGAGACTGACCCCAAGTCACAAATCTGAGAAAATAATACCTTTCACTCTGCCTAAGTCCGCTAAGTGACGATCTCTGGAGTCACGTCACATTCACCGTCACCAAAGCTTTTCACTGGCCATTGCATATGTGAAGTCTTTTTTTTTTAATTTTTTTCAGAAGATATAATATTTTTCCTAGTCTAACAACAGGCATGACTTATTTCAGAATTAAGTGCTAGGCTCTCTGGTGCTCTGGGAGATGTAAACTACAATTTTTACTCCAAATCCACAATACACTTCACTAGCTTGTGCTCTCCAAAGGCCCAGAGCAAGTCCTTAAGATGATGAGCATCTTAGAGAGTGCTTTGGTAAATCATGCAAACAAGAGTGGGAAAGGGGACAAAGTTATCTCTTTTCCCATTTCATAAAACCAGCAAATTGATTTACAAACTGCTATGGATAGAAAATAAATACCACACTACAAATATGCGAGCCTGATTTTTATCAGACCTATGGCACATGCTCCCAAGTCAACTGTGGCATGGTAAGCCGCCAATGTGTAAGGAGAAGGAAAAAAGTCAACCATTTCACTAAGAAGCAACTCCCCCCAAAACTGACCCACCAAGTCAAAGTTAGCTCAGAAAACCAAGAAATCAGTGAGAAGGGCCATTGGACATCTTAAGTCTGCCTCAATTCCCCAAAGCATAAGCCCGGGGTCTGGGTGATAGAAAAAGAAATAATGATTTCAACGAACACTTCAATAAAAGGAAGAGTTTTTTTCTTTCTTTTTTTTAAATTCATCTCGGTGTAAGTGCTGGTATTTTTTGTATCAGACAAGCTGCCCATACAAGGCCCAATATACCTAATATTCTTGCCAACAAAGGCATTTGAAATTAGCAATTGCTTTTAGAAACTTTAATTACAATTTTAAAATGCTATTTCTGCAGTATAATAGATTCCAATTGTTTCAGTATTATCTGGCTTGCAAATAAAATCTACAGTAGATGACAATATTCCCAGGATTAATCACTCTTGAAATTCTAATACGCTCTTGAAATATAAAATAAAAAAGACAGCGATGTTGTTGTCCTACTGAAAGCTTCTTGCTTTCTGCAGTTTGCTATTATTATGCATATCCAGGTAGAAAGTTAATTAACCCAAAGCTTAAGCTAATTATGATAGCAGAATGCTATCAACCAAACGCTCTCAGTCAGACAGCTGTCCAGAATTTCATTTGCTAATCATTTGTCTTTTGGCTGAGCATATGGTGCATTTTTTCATGCTATCAGAGGAACAACAAACAGCTGAAAATCATTAACTAAAAACAATGTGCATAAAATCCAAAGCAGTTTTTTATACAGCTTTGTGTCAAACAAAAAGCCAGATCCTTGCCCTATAAAAATTAATGATTATTTTGGTTCTTGTCACTTAAAAATTTTAGCTGATAGGACAATAAATTTGTGCCAAGAATTTCAGCTGCATCAATTACCTGTTTATATGAGTTTGCAAAAATATTACTGAATTTGTAACGAGGGCATTATAATAAATAGGTGAAGGGTGCATGATAAACATGGGCATTTCACTGCCTGAGATTTAAAATCAGGTTGCCAGAACAAGCTGCTGCCTCCCGGCCAATACCCCCCATCTGAGTGCCCAAGCGTCCGAAAGGCTCTGTCTTAAACTGCCAAGTGAAATGTCTGAACCATATTTGCACACACCTGAAGCAATGTGTGACATTTCTGAGGCCATCCAGAAATCAGTGTAGACATTACAGTATGGAATAAATCAATGGGAAAAGTTCATCTGCGATGTTACTACAGAAAGGGTAAGTACCAAGAAGCCTGGGACACAACCAGACAATGCTGATGGCCAAGGACACAGGTGTTTGCAGACCTGTAAAGGGAGAGGGATCTGACAGCAATGGGCCTCTTTGCGACATGTGGACCCAGGCTCCTGGTCACAGGGAAGACACACACCTGGCTTGTCAGACACCAAATTCAAGGTGGACTTCTGGAAAGGTCCTGACCTTTTCACCAACCACAGGATTCCATGAGCACACTAAGTACCTTGTGCTGCTTGATGGAAATCAGAGGAAAATGACCACCAGAACCTCTGCTTGGCCTTGGCAGGTGAATAATACCACTAAACTAAATGCACATCACCAACCAGGCCTCCAGTTTTTAGAGAAATTTACAAGAAAAACTCCAAAGACAGGATGTAGCAACGAGTCTGCCTCCATATAAACACAATCAATATTAACCTGCAATGAATTTTTAAAAATGCAAACATAACAAAAATAAAAATAAAAACTCCACTACCCTGAAATGTGAACCGAGATGTTCCTCCCCCAGCCAGAAAGAAGTTCAAACACAGCAACAATGTGGCGCGCTTAAGAAACAGACCAAAGCAAAGTTTTTCCCCTCTCCGAGAAGGCCAGGCCTTCACTCTCCCATGCTGTGACATCTGTGAGTGTGGCTCATCAAAGGTTCAGCAGAGCCTGATTAATTGTGAGTCTAAGGGGATTTTTGTTGGTTACGGACCAATGAACTACAGGGAATTTCCATGGTGGTAATATGCCGCGGTGACAATACCGAGCCCTGTGTTTATTACAGTAGCCACTCAAAGAACGAGCGCAAGAATATCCCATTTCGGGGCTTCGGAGACGTGTCAGGAAAACCTTGGAGTCAGACCAATCCTTCTTTCAAGACTGAATGTGATGCTCAGAAAACATTTCCTTTATGGGCTCCCGAAGGATGGGAGTTATTTATTTTGAATCAAATTAAAGTGAATAAAACAGACTGCAATCCCCCCTCCCCCAACACACACACACACAAACACACACACACACACACACACACACACACACACACACACACACACACACACACACACACACACACACACACACACACACACGTTGGCCTGCCGACTTGCTGTCCCCAGTTAGATAGGAAGTGAGCACCTAGGTGGGCCTTCTCAAATACCCAGGTATTTGTTTTTGGCTGAGGATATACAGAAGGCTCTGGTGAAGGTGTATGGGAGGAGGGAGCTGGGAAGGTCAATGGACAGTCCTTGGTTAAACAACCCTAATGGGGGGACCAGTGGAAGCAGGCTTTTGAAAGATAGTTCTGACACCACCCAAGGGCACTGTTTTGCCCAGCAGTTTGGAAAACCCTGCATCTAAAAGAGAAAGACCTAGTCCAAGTGTCAGAAGCGACATTACTTAAATGGAGCAGTTCAAGAAACAGAGGCAGGAAAGAGAATTACTATTCATTGGTTCCTTTGTCACAATTGCATGCAAAAAGCTTTTAAGATGAAAAGTATTATGTATGTGCAAAGTTTGTTTATTATTATTTGGAAAGGAAAAGTACCTTTGGTGGCTGGTCCACTGGGAGTGCTGTGCCCAAACCTATTACTTCAGTCATAAAGGTTTAATCATTTGCAGTTCCAATGCTGAACTGTCTTCCCAGTGCCCAGAATTTTCCATGCTGAAGTTTCTGAGTATGCAAAATTCTTTACTGATGAAAAATGCTCCATGTTGAAGTGGGGGGGTGGGGGGAGGCACTGCCTGAATCCAGTCCGTAAAGTCTTTCCTTTTCTTCCCACAGGCTACTTACATAAACATTGATACTGATATTAATATTAATTTATCATTAATACTAATGTTTCACTAACCAACCAGATGTATTTTGAAACATCCAGTTCCTCTGGAAAGCTCAACCTGCAGGTCTGACTATGAAAAATGTTCTGCAATTATTTCACTCCAAAGGTCCATCAGATAATATGGTCAGGTGCTCAGCACCCACACAAGGGCTCTGGACTCAGCCCGCAGTGCAGAATGCCCATGCAGCTGCAGGCTGGGGGTGGGCGGGTGGGGGTGTAAAGAGATCATTCCCTCTGCCTTTACCTATCCCTTTACCCAGAAAGAGTACTGTCTGACAATTTAAAGAAGAGAGCCCACTGAGGTCATCACAAGCAATGCAGATGTTTGTCTAATATGATTAATTTAATTTCTAGACAAGTGATTCAATGGATATTATTTTTCCAAGTTCAGTGAACAAAAGGCAAATTCCCTAGAGCCTTCCCTTCTCTCTCAAGGATATACTAGAGTTCCAGAATTAGGGGGTACCATACCTGCTTTGAAGTTTTCACTGGATCGTTAAGGCATGAGAGTGGTCAGCAGCAGCCAACACTGCCAAGAAGTCCACTCTGATACAAATCCCCTCCAAGGTATCATTTGGGGCTTTCAGTCTCTCTAGTGGATAGGGCCTACAGACAACCCAAGAGGAGAGATGATGATGGGATTCTAGGTCATGAGTGCAGCCCCCCTGTGTTTTAGGATCACCAAACTAGAGAGGAGAAGGGTCCTCAGGGGCATCTGGTTCAAGCCACAGATCAAAAGAAAATCCACCAGTGCTCACTTGAGAAGTGGTCATCTAGCCCTTCCCTGAAGACTTCTAAAAGCAGGGACCTATCTCCTCTTGAGGCAGCCTAGTTTAATTCTGGACATCTCTGTAGGAAATTCTGGCCCACCTTAAGCCTAAAAGGATTTTTGGCATCTTTCTACTTTTGCTCAGGGTTCTACTCTACAGGAAGCTGGGAGGAGAAGGCTAATCCATCCTCTGTGTGATGGTCATTCATGATATCCCCCAACAGCTGTCATCCCCTTCACCTCTTCAGGCTAAATATGTCTGGTTCCTGCAGGGGAAGGCATGGTCACAGAAGGCATAAGACAGGGACACCAAGGGTCTTCACCATCCTGGTTTTCCTCTTGCTGACCCTTTCCAGTTGAGTTTCTCAATGGATGAACATCATTTCTGGGCAAACAGAAGAAATGAAGATGTCTCTGTTCTCTTCAGGGCCTGTGGACACCCTGGACCAGTATATGTGCAGGGAAGTCTCCAAACATCTACACAGGAGAGTTTAGCTTCACCCTCCTCAGCAGCTGGGGATGGAGACTAAGGTCCACCAGTCATTACTGGCTAGAGAGGTTATGGAGATAAAGTCACTTTTAGGCTACCACACTCTCCAAAGGCAGCTAAAGGAGAGTCAGAACAGTGGCCAGAACACATAAAGCTGACCAAGCCTGGCCAGTTCAGGCGACAGCAAGAGTTAAGCCTAAGACTCAAGAAAGAGTCTTAATTCCAAGTTGTAGACCAACAGGTTGTCTCCATGGGCCTCCTCTTTCCAGGGAATATCACTGTGCCTGCACAGCCTGGTGAAGGCTAGTCCAGCCCACTGCCCACGTGGCAGTGCTTGTGACATGTGGTAAAAGGTCTTCCCAGCAACTTAAAAACTGACCCTTGTTAATTCTGGTCAAGTTGCTCACAGCCATATAAGAATATTCCAAGGTTTCTCAGTCATAACTCTGCAATTTCAGGGGAGGTTAAAATCTAGATGAACTTTTAACCAGAATGTCAACCATAACAAGGGGGCAATTTGTAAAGAAAGTTTTCCTTTATATACCCCCGAAAAACAACACAGCACAATACCACAACAACCTGTGAATCATTTAGAAGACAAGCTACTGGCAAAGATGAAAACACCTCTGATATGTGTGAAATGACCACATCATGCCATCTCTGCCACCCAGCCTTCTCTCTATTCCCACAGCCACCACCCTGAGCAGGTCCTCTTCATTTCTCAGGCACCATATGCCCACTGTGCAGAGATGACCATATGGCTCCTCTACTCAGACCAGTGGCCTCCAGGATCCAATGGAAACCCCCTGCTAAACTCTGGAAACCCCATACCACATGGTCCTAATCCAGCCTCAATGGACATGGCTTCCCCTCCTGCACCACCATCTTCTGTGATTGGTCACTGGACCAACCAGCCCCCTCACCTGCACTATATTCCTTCTTCACCTCCATCTCCTAGAATCTTTCTCTTCTGTCAAGGTTTCGCTCAGAGCAGCCCATTCACCAGGAAGCCTTCCCTAGGTCCTTGCCTTAGCTGCTGGTGTCTTTCCTCTCAGACTTCCTATTTTGTATTGATTCTCCATATATTTATTCTGCATGTCCCAGCTGGTCATTCCTGCCGCACCACCATCAGAATGTAAGGCCCTTGAGAGCAGGGATTGCTTCATCTATTATTGCATTTGTGTCCCTGGGGTAGGGCCCAGGACACAGGTGGCACTGGATAAATGCTTGACTGATGGATTCACAAAATTCAACTTCTCTCTGTGCAAAGTAGGGGCAACTTCCAGTTACAGCTTCTTCAAGAGGAGCGGGTATGTGCTACAAACTGGAATCTGAATGTGTCTTCTCTCCTCAAGGATCCTAAATTCCCCTTGAGGAACTGGGCATCACCCAGGACACTTGCATATTTCATTTGGATATGGATTGGACCAGAGAATCTCCAAAGTCCCTTTGAACTCTAGGCAAATTCTGTCTGGAATCCTAGAGTTCTGTGGCTACCTTTCATACTACTTCACCAGGAAACAATAAGCCAGACTAGACCATGATCTGCATGTGGAGAAGTCCAATAGTCTATACTTCCTGGATCATTGGTGTGACTCCATACATTATATCTTTTATTATAGTTTTATATTCTTACATGCTTGTGAGCAATTTGGCCATCTAATTTGGTCATCTAATTAACAAAAGTCAATTTTTAAATTTATCAGATATTTGATAAATATTTATGGAAAGACACTGGCAATACTAATAACCACCACAAAATCCTGATGTTGGAAGGACCGTAGTGGTCACTTGTATGTCCTTCCTTACTGATACACAAATCCAGGAGTACTCTTGGTGACAGAAGAATCATCTCACCTTTGTCCACATTCCTTGAATGATGAGAAGCTCAGTGGCTTAGCGGCAGCTGTTCCACTGCAAACAGAACCAGCTGCTATCAAGCAAAGGTCCATCCCCCTCGTGGTTTGGTGTCTGGAGGATACTCTGGGTAAGACTTCTTCTTCTGGAAGATAATAAACCACAAGATCCTAGCCCCATAAAGGGAAGTTACCAAATAATCAAGGGTTGGTCTCTTGGTCTCATGGCATAAAGAGCTGAGGTTTGTGGGGAAAAGTCCAAGCACTCTGCCATGCTAGGGCTTCAAAGAAGGAAAACCACAAAGGGCGGCTTGAGTTTCTCAAAGGTCACAGTTTTGTTTGGATGCAGAAAAACTGCAAAGGTTTTCTCAAGACAACGATGAGCTTCCATCAGCTCCTCAGTATTCTCTCCGCACACAAGTGCAAATTCCAAGCAAAAATATCACAGAAATAGGAAGAGGTGCCCCAGGCACGTGAGTGGATGGAAGCCTGTGTGTTTCACTCAGTTCCAACTGTGAGGCCTCAGCAGTCCCCAAAGGTTCTCAAAGGAGGCAGAGATTTCTCAGTCATAACTCTGCAATTTCACGGGAGGTTGAAATCTAGATGAACTTTTACCCAGAATGCCAACCATCACAATGGGGCAATTTGTAAAGAAAGTTTCTCGGGCCGCTGGGAGCTGAGATGCATCAGGCACAATTGTGGCATCCGCCTCATCTGGGGCAGCCTCCCTCCCACCTCCCCAGTGCACCACCCACCACCAACCTCTGTACTTGCTGACAACATGTTTGAAAAATGTCAGTCAGCTATCCTAAAATGCAGTAGTTACTTACTCTAAAAAACAAATAAATAACATGGCCCTGCTGCCAATGAAGTGGACCGGTGATTTCAGGGATGTGCGGCACTCCAAGGGGGAGAGCACCTTCCCCCAATCAATCAGTGCTTTTGAAGGGCTGCCTAGAGCACTGAGGCCTGAAAGCACTTGGCAATGACTTGCCCAGGGTCACCGATCCAGGAAGCAGCAGAGGCAGAATTTGAACCCAAGGCTTCCCACTTCCATGGCACAGTCTCTAGTCTACAGCAAGTGGCCTTGAGTCACAAAGAATTCTCAGGAAGAAATTCAGAACAGGTCAATCAGTGTGAGCCACTAGCACTCAAGGGCCTATGTGGACCTGCTTCCCCTCAAAAGCAGTCAAAGTCAGAAGGCTCATGGCTAGATGCCCTTCCTGAAGCAGATTTTCGAGGCCCAGGCTAAGCTCCAATCAGATGGTTAGATTAGAATGAGCTCCCTGAGGGCAGGGGCTACCTGGACCTCTGTGTTTACCCAGGTCCCAGCACACATTAGATACTTCATCATGGTTTCAATGACTGGGGAAAAACAAGGGTGCCCATCCAGTGTAGGGGCAAGAAGAGACTCCTGCCGAGGCACTTTGCGGGGAGGGAAAATCCTCCATCAAATGTGAACCAGCAAACATGTGCTCCTCACCATTTGGTGGCAGCTCCTAGAACAAAAGAAGGAGGAAAGTGATTCTCCTAATTCCATGTTGGAGGCAGGCACTGATCCTTTTTGGCTTTGCATCCACAGGGGCCTTCCATGACTCTAAAGGTCTCTACAGAGAAGCATCAGGAAGATCCAGATTTGAGTCCGGCCTCTGCTGCAAGTTCCCAAAGCTTCAAGATGGCAGCTGGGGCAGCAGGGGCAAGGTGTTCCTCCTAATAGCTCCTCCATCAAGGAAACTGCAGAGTGGGGTTAGTTTGTTTTGGAAAAGAACATCTAAAAGAAAAAACACCGTGTCCTAGCAGCCACTCTTCAAGCCCCTCAGTTTAGGTGACAGAATGAATGCACTGATTTAGGATAGCTTTTTATAACACCACATTTCCCACTGACACAGAATTATCAAGTTCTATCTTTGCTTCAACAAATGTCTTTTAATTACTAGCTGGGCTGTTTTTTTAAAATACCACATTCATACTGGGGGCAGGGAAGGAAGTCCAAAGAGATCACAGAGCACTTTCGACAGCCAACCTAGCGCACAGATTTCAGTCCCTTCATCACAGCTCAAAATCCATTCTATGGCCAGCTTCCCCAAGGAGACCAACACAGGGCTATCAAAAGGAGAATCATATTCCAGCGTTTTGCTCTTTCCTCTTCCCTAGTTTTAAGATGGCAGCCTCACCCAGTGGCATTCTAGCACAGCAGAGGGTCATCTAGCTCTGAAACCTCCTTAGAAACCAGTATTAGCACCTAGTACATAGTAGGTGCTTAATCAACGTTGATTAACTGATCAATCTCAAAGCACACAGGACAATAGCATCCCCTCCCCATTAAAAGGAAAAGTGGCTCTTTCTTTTCAATTGATATTATATTTACATTCTCCCTGACCTCTCTGGGAGTCATGCCTTGAAAATCATTGAGGAGAAAGTTCTGCAAAATTGTTTCAACTTGAGAAAAATCTAACATTCCATGCAACATTGTGCTCCCATGGATTCTGAGCTCTCCAAAGGAGTGTAGGGAGGTGCCTTCTTAGATCTCCTCTTTGGGGCCAAGCTTTCGCTTGAAAATCTGGCAACACTGAGTTGTGACTGCTTGGTGGCAGCTGGGCCTTTCTGCCCAGTTGCCCTGGCTCCGCTGACTTCATTTTGCATCAGTTCATTAAGTCTTCCCAGGTTTCTCTGGTCCATCCCAATGCATGGGATGTGTCCTCACAGTCATGCACCCCAATGCAATGAGCCATCCCCCAGTCAAGGGGCACTCATGGACCTTGTTTTTCTACAAAAGTGGAGGGGGGGGGGCTTTCTTTGTGTAAAGTCTCAGGTGGAAGAGCAAGCCAGGTCCAAATTAGGCCTGTTCCTGAACAGTGGGATGTTATATTCTCTCTCGTCACAGTAAAATCTAAGTTAGAACCACAGACCTCAGCCCCTTCCTCAGCTCTGCATCAGTGTTCCAGTCACCTGGTTTTAATGGGGGGAAGGACAAGGGGTGAGGGTGGGGTTCTAGTCTGTTGTTCCTGGGAATGTGAATAATTTTGAAGAATGTTTATGATGTGAGAGCCATTCACCACACACTCAATAAATATTTAACAAGGTCTACTGTGTGCCAGGACTTGGGGCAGGGGGGCAGGGAATGGGTGCAAAGGAAATAAGGGAAAGGTGCCAAATTTAGCATCTACGAAGATCCACAGAGATAGGAGTTTGGCTCCAGCCAACATCATTTATTAGCTCAACACTGAGTATATCTCTCATTTTACGGCCCTGACTCTCAGCTTCCTCTTCTGTAAAATGGGGACAATAATGCCACTAAGAGCTACCTCCCAAGGCAGTTATGAGCATTGGCTCAGAAATCTGTACAACTGCAAAACCTAAAATGACAAACATGCCAGCTTTCTAGGTCACAAGAATAAGATGAATGAAAATAGCTCCAGGAGAGGTGTAGAAAGGGCTCAGAGATTGGGAGGGGGTCACTTCCAGCAGGGGGGCTATAGGAAGCCTGATCCCATCTGAAGCCCAAGGGATTTTCCAAAGGGGTTTGTGCATCAAGAGCTTATCTCTGCAGGCAGAGAGCCACTGCCCACAGAAAAAAGCAGGCAGGTCACGCTTGGTCAGGCAGGAGAGATGAAGGCCGGGTCAGGAGAAAAGGTACAGGACGGATTCTGTGACCAGTGCAGCTCTCCTGTGCTTACAGAAGGCTTTGCCCATGGCCTAAGGACACCAAAGAATGCTCCAACTGCCTCGAACAACCAAATTTCCCCAGAGCTCACTAGTTTGGTAAATGGCCCCATGCCTTAGAAAACTCTTCTGTGGCCAGAGCTCCAGTGGAAATCAAGGATGGAATGGGGTGACCCACCCTCTTCAGGGAGGAATTAGAAAGCAGAAAATATCCTGGCCCTACCCTTGCTTTCAAGCCATGCCCCAAGCTCTCAAACCAGGGGAGATTTTCCACACGGTCAAAGCAACTGCCTAGGCTGTCAAACTTGTTAAAACAACACCTAAAGGCAATAGCAATTTCTCCATTGTACAGATGACAAAACTGAGGCTCAGAGGTGAAAGTAGCAGCCCAGATCGCCACATGGCTAGCCAGTATCAGAGATCAATGAGTTTAGAACCTTGCCAGATCCAAACCTAGTGCCCTCCCACTGAAAACTATCACAGGCTCAGAAGCAGATTGGGCCCATGGCTTCCACACACATTTTCAAACAAGTCCAACTTAAAAAACATACAGTATAGAAATTTAGGCAAAGATGATCCATCGGATCTTTTAGGACAATTGGAGAAAAGCCCAAGGAAGCTCCACAGACCCTGGTTTTTATCAAGGTTGAAGATTCTAAAGAACACGTGGGAAAGACAAGACAGTCACCACAGGCCTCAGAGGAGGATTCTTGAAAAAGCTCGTGTACCTGTGTAAATGAAGAATTCTTTCCTCTGCTCCCAGATTTGAAATTCTGCTGCTTTATGTGGGTGAGCGTCAGTGACTCCTTTTGGGCAGAAACAAAAAACAGGAAGCAGTAGCGAATGACTTCAAGAGCTCAGTGGGCAGGCACTGGAAGCCCAAGGCTGAAATTCTATCTTGATATTAACTAGTCCTAGGACCCTGGGCAAGCTGGCTCCCCTCATGGTGCTTCTATTTCCCCTTCTAGAGTTTTGGACTCTCATTTAAAGTCTCAGACTGAGGTCCTTCCAGCTAAGTCAATGACCCTGTGATCATTATACACTGGCTTTGAAAATCAAGGTTACTGGCATGATGACACTGAGCTGGGCATTTATTTTTAACACCAACTAAGCCTCCAAGTCATCTCAACTTTGCAAATGTTTGAACGGTTGAGGGTATAGACGTCTCAGAGATGCCCCAGCTGAAAAAGCGGGCCACTGTGGCCTTGGTCAAAGAGACGAAAGCATTTTTAACGGCTTCATGGGAAGACTGATATTATTAAGGGTCCAGTCCGTGTCCTATGCTAGGCACTCATGGTTCACAAAGAAGAAAAAAGAAAACACCTCAAACCATTGTTTGAGAGTCCTCCTTACTGAGATACTTAAGGCTCCCCAAATCTCCTTAACTAACAGCCACAACTAATGATCTAGGCATTTGCACAATTATGACTGCCAGGGTCTCAGGAGAGTCTAACCAAGCCAATTAAACATTTTAAAAAAAAGGAAAAACACCTTTGTTGATAATTCATAAAGTGAGTAAAGTGATGGGGTGGGAAGGGCTGTGCTCATAATTTTGGCAGACGAAAGCAGGGAGCTGGGCTGAGGTGGTCATTTAGTTTTCATGGCCCTTTTCCACACTTCTGCTGGATTACTCCCCCAAGAACAGTGGTTCACCCTAAATGCAAAGGAAGAGAAAGAGAATATAGCAGCCTTGGCCACCACAGTGGATGAGGGTGAACAGGTTCTTCAGACTCATTTTTTAAAGAACATTACTCACATTTATTAGACAGATGGTCATGAACTGACCTGAGCTGAGGGGTATCTGGTCAGGCCCTCCTCATGGGAACCGAAGAGCCTCAAGAGACTTAGCTGCTCCCAACTCATTCCAGAACCTTTCCACAGTGACTACTTGTAACCCCTTCACCATACACCACCAGCCAAACTGCCTTAAGCATTTAGGAAAACAGATTGCAAACAGCTGAGAGATCCAGCTTTGGAAAATGTCTCCACCACACGCAGGCACTCACTCTCAAGCTTGGCACTGGTCTCAGTAGCAAATGGAAGCAACACTACCACTACTGGTCAAACTGTCCATTCTACCCAAGAATATGTCATGGCACCCCCATCCCTTCCCTCTGGGCTTCCTTAATGGCTGCCTAGAGATGAGCCTCCACTGCCTCAACCTGCACATGCATTCCCCACAAGTACACAAGATACTGAGGCTCGTTCGTTCAGCCTCCTGACTGAAAGGCCATGAGGGTGTGACTCAAGGTTCCTTCTCAGAACCAAGCTCATTTACTCATCTCTCTATGGCTAGAGCGTGAAGGCAAAGCAGGAACATCCAACAAGGCCCATCAGTCCACACATGGCCACCATACCATCCCTTGTCCTAGGATACTGTGGTGGTAATAAAACCTGCCTTGTGGTTGCTAACACAAGATTCATAGTGTCTGGAGAGCCAGTAAACAGGAGTTGGTCAAACCTTGCCTACATTCCCTTCCTGGCTAGAGCATCAGTGCTGATATCAGGGATTTTATAGAAGAAATTCCAGCCTCTCCAAGTTATTCATCAGTCTGTGAATGACAAATGACACACTTCTCAAAGTTTACAGTTCTCTTTCTTGGCTTGTGCCACGCAAATCAGATTTCTTCTTTCTTGTCTCTCTTTGCAATTCCATAGCTGGCTTTTGTTCTCTGCCAAACAGAAATAGCAACCTACCCTTTCTGGTCAGAAATAAACTCACTGAATAAAGGGGAGCATTTGCTCCCCCTGGATTTAGCCCCACACTGATGGTTGGGTCTGGTGATGGGGTTGTTTTAGGGAGAACATAAGAGTTGCAGAGGTCAGTTCTCAAGCTAGGAAGAAAGAGGCATATGCTGGGGAAAAGGTCATTTTGATAGAGTTTGAAAGACACAATTACTCCTCCCTTTTACAAACACCTCTCAACTAATTTAACTGTAGAGGGATCTTTATTTTCACAGTGCCCCCAAGGAGATGAAGAACTCCCCATAAAGAGATCACAACTGGGGAGGATGTTACCAGGGTCGATCTGGGGCAAACTGGGCTCTGTGCTAGATGTGGCATCTAGGCCTTGGCTGCCTCTGGCAACCTTACTAGTCCCCTGACCCTCCCCAACTCTAGGGGCTTCACAATTCCCAAAACACTGCTCCCCTGTGAACTGGCAGAGTCGAACAGAGCCATCCTAAGAGAGCTCACTTCCCACGGTGGCATGCATACAATAGGCACTCAATAAAGGCCTATGGGAGGAAGAAAAGGGCTATTGCATGACCTGCTCTAATCTGAAAATGACTTAATTTCAAGACTTTGCTGAGTCTTGAAATTAAATACACCCTGCTTTTTCTCTCTAATTCATCAATTCTGCAAATTCTAAATTCTCAAATATCAATTTTATTTGGGACTATGGAGGATAGTTTTTCAAGATAGTATAAACCCAAGAACTTACATAATAATAAACCACCATTATCTCTCAAAGACCATTTTGGCTACAGGTTTTTTTTTCTGTCTGCTCTGTCTTTAAAGTCTTATCTAACCAATTCCTGAACAAAGGGGTAGGAGTTCCGAACAATGCCAAGTTTCCACCCCAAGAAGAGGAGCTTCAGGACAAGCAGGAAAAGCAAGGGACCGAGGCAGAATGGGGAAGAGTACACCTCTCCCATTAGCCTTGCTTCTCCTGTGAGTCAGATGGACTGTGCAGGTCCAGGTAAGGGGACTGTTTCTTGGAGAGTCTTAACTGTAGGTGAGAGGTCTACAGAGGTCCCTACAGAGCTCAAGTTCACTGTAGAGGTCAGTTATTTTAATAGTTTATGGGAATGGGAGTGAGACCTTGATATTTTCCATTTTCTAACCACTGAATCACACCATCAGGAAGCCAGGATGTTTACAATAGAGATGAGGTTCCTTTGGCGTCTATGTGTGTGTGCATATAGACCTAGACATAAGTAAAATGCTGATGTTTCCAGGGAAAAGCTTGAGGGACCCCAATGAACCCAAGCTGTAAGTCAAAGACATGAAGCAGAGAGATGGCTGATGCACTCACACTGGTCTCTGCTTGGTATAAGCTCAAAGCTTCAGTGTCTTGGCCATAGGTTAACGAAGAATGTTACATGGCTCACAATCATGGAACAGTAGAATTTCAGAAACATCAAAACTGATGATTACCCAAAAGGGTCACAGAAAGACCCCTGGTGAGCACAGGGAGGTTTGAGCACAATACCAATGAGGAGCTGAAGGAAAGAAGTAGATCAGAGAAATTCTCAAACATCAGGCCACAAGTGTGGCACTCTTGCACAAGTGTGTCCTGACCCTTCTTCCTCTTGCTGATGCCCATCCTCTAGAAATCACTCTGTGTAATGTCTCAGAATACAGTCTATTCTTTTACGAGATCCTTGAGAGCAGGGACTGCTTTGTAAAACTTTGTATACTTGGGGCCTGTTACAATCTCTGAGACATAGTAGGTGCTTACTAAAGGCTCACAGAATGAATGACATGGTTGCCTATAAAAGGAGATGAGATGGTCAAAGAGCAGGAAGGAGAGCTAATAAATGGCCAGCAGTGGTTGACAGATGCGCATAAAAGTGAGAAGACCTAAAAGAAGGCCTTATGGGCAAGAAGAGCCCAGGATAAGGAAGTATGGAGGGGTTTCAATTGGCTCTAGAGAATCAACTGCCCAATTTGAAGCACTCACCAAGCCATCACAGTATAAAAGCACACTGCTTTTCCTATATGTGAAAAAGAGAAGAGCAAAAAGTTGCCTGTTTTTTCAATTGACCTTCATTTCCCAAAAAAGGGATGATCTAATTAAAGAAAACTTCCTAGAACCTGATATAACTCCATCAAAATTTCCTCCTCTTCTCCAAACCAAGGCCAGGCATCAAAAGTTGAGGATCAGACACAAGTGGGCAATCTCATCAATTGGGGAATGGCTGAACAAGTTGTGGTATTTGAATGTATAATGGAATGCTACTGTTCCATAAGAAATGATGAGCAGGCAGATTTCAGAAAAACCTGGAAAGATTTACATGAACTGATGCTGAGTGAAGTGAGCAGAACCAAGAGAACACTGTACACAATAATAGTAACATTGTGTGATAATCATATCTGATAGATTTAGTGAGCTCTTCTCAGTAATACAATGATCTAAGACAACCCCAAAAGACTCATGACAGAAAATGTCATCCACACCCAGAGAAAGAACTATGGAGTCTGAATGCAGATCAAAGCAGACTATTTTCTCTCTTTTTTTCTTTCTCATAGTTTTTCCATTCTGTTCTGATTCTTCTTTCACAACATGACTAATGTGGAAATATGTTTAATACGATTATACATGTATGGCCTATTTCAGATTGCTTGCTGTCTTGAGGAAGGAGGAGGGGAGTGAAGTGGAAAAATTTGGAGCTCAAAATCTTATAAAAGTGAACGTTTAAAACTAAAAATTAATTAATTAAAAAAAAAAAAAACAACAAGTGAGCAGCCTGAACAGGGAAAGATGTCAGTATGAACTTGGCTCAACATCCAGGCATTATCCAACACAAAAAGAAGGAAACACAGCCATTACCTGTCTGTCCTAAGTGCATGGCAGCACAAGGGGAGCTTTCCTTCATGGGGAAAGAAAGCCCTGGGGCTTGGGTTTGGCTGTAAATCTCCCAGGCTCTCCAGTGGTACATGTGTCATCACTGTCCATCTCCTCCATACTTTGGAACTAAAAGATCAGATACTGAGGCCCATTCATCAACAATATTAATCCTTCTGCCATGCCACAAGCATTTTGAGTCTACTTTTTAGCATCAGAAAAAAAGAGGGGAAATGTCAAGCCAAATGATCTGAGGGAAATAGGCATCTTTTGTCCTTAAAGGGGTCTGGTTACACTGAAATTAAAATCGATTCTCAAGTATTTGAAACAGCTATGTCAAAGCTAAAAATGTCTACCATATAAATCCCCAGTTACCATTTGGAACAAGTTATGGACATCTCCTTTTACTAAAAATCCAAAATTCTTTTCTCACAGGAGCCCCCAAATTTCATCTAATGAGCTCTTCAATGAGTTGTGTATAAGCAGGCATACAAGGTTTCTTATAAAGTAATAAGCTGGAGATAAAAATCGCTGATTACTTTATATCTGCCCCGATACATACAAACACAGCCACATGTGCGGGTGGGAAAGGAGCACATATACCATTTCTTCCTTAAGGGAGTCACATCCAGAAACTAGGCACAGAGTAATGCCTGACACTGTACACAAGAATAAAATCCAAATGGGTATATGATCCAGGTATAAAGACTGATACTATAAACAAATTAGTGGAGCAAGGAATAGTGTATTTATCCAATTTATGGAGAAGGGAAGAATTTTTGAATAAACAAGAGACAGAAAACATGAACTGCAAAATGGATAATTTTGATTACATTAAACTGAAAAGTTTTTGCACAAACAAACCCAATGCAACCAAAAATAGGAGGGAAGCAGAAAACAGAGAAAGAATTTTTGCAACTAGTATCTGTGATAAAGGCCTCATTTTTAAAATATATAGAGAACTGAATCAAACGTACAAGAATACAAGCCATTCCCCAATTGATAAATAGTCAAAGGATATGAATAGGCAGTTTTCAGAGGAAGAAATTAAAGATATCTAGTCATATGAAAAAATGCTCTAAATCACTATTGATTAGAGATGCAAATCAAAACAACTCTGAGGTACCACATCACAACTATCAGATTGGCTAACATGACAAAACAGCAATATGATAAATGTTAGAGAAGGTACGGGAGAGTAGGAACATTAATTCATTGTTGGTGGAGCTGTGAGCTGATCCAACCATTCTGCAGAGCAATTTGGAACTATGCCCAAAGAGCTACAAAAGTGTCCATACCCTTTGACCCAGCAATGCTGCTTCTAGGACTGTATCCCCATGAGATCATAAAAATGGGAAAGGGTCCCACATGTACAAAAATATTTATACCAGCACTCTTTGTGGTGGTGAAAAACTGGAAATCAAGAGGATGCCATCAATTGGGGAATGGCTGAATAAATTGTGGTATATGAATGTAATGGAATACTATTGTGCTATGAGAAATGATGAACAGGAAGACTTCAGAGACGCCTGGAAAGACTTATATGAACTGATGCTGAAAGAAGCAGAACCAGGAGAACTTTGTAGCAAAAACCACAGTACATGAGGATTTTTTCTGGTAGACTCAGAACTTCATTGCAATGCAAGGACTTAAAAAATTCCTAATGGTCTCTTAAGGCAAAATGCCTTTCACATCCAGAGAAAAAACTATGGAATTTGATCGCAGAATGTAGCACAGATCATTTTCTTTGCGTTTTGGTTTGTTTTATAATTTCTCCCATTCATTTTAATTCTTCTCTGCAACATGACTAGGGTGAAAATTTATTTGATAGGAATGTATGTGTAGAACCTATATAAAATAGTATGTCGTCTCAGGCGGGGAGAGGGGGAAAATATCTAAGTTATATAGAAGTGACTGTAGAACACTGAAAACAAATAAAATAATAAAAAAAAAGAAAGTAAAGGAGAGAAAACAAAGATGTGGCTCATTTTTAGAGCCACATCTAAAAATAAGGACAATAGCTGGCATTTATATAGCACATATGTTCTGCTGGGCACAGTGCTAAACACTTTAAAATATTATCTCATTTGATACTCACAACCACCCTGGGAACTTGACCTCTTTTTATTCCTATTTTACAGCTGAGGAAACTGAGGCTAACTGTTTTGCCCAAGATGATACAACTAGTAAGTGTCTGAGGCTAGATTTGAACTTCCGCCTCCTGACCCAAGGTTAGCACTCTATTCAGTACACCATCTAATTGCCTTTTGCCTTGAAATAAGTCTATGTTGAGGTTCTTTTAATTAACTTCTAGTGATATTATGAACTAACAAATCTATTTTAAAGACTATGTGGTTGATTTCTTGTTTCTTTGTGAATCTACCAGCTACTCCTTCCGCCATGTTGAAAAGACAAAATGGACATGAAAGAGATGGGAAAAGCTGCGGAGAATCGCCATTCCCACCAATCTGCATCAGTGTAATGGTAATTTAAGTGGGAAGATCTTTCCCATTCATTAACAGGCCCATGTGACCTACCTGTGTCACATGGAAGTCTGGGTCACACAGAGTCTGTGGTGGGAGGAGTTTCTGAAGGGGAAGAGCAGGAAGTGAGTCAGACTAGTAAGATATGGGAGAGAGAGAAGAAGCAGGCAACTGCCTGTGAGAGAAGGGCCTTTTGCTTGAGGGTGTTCATTTGTGGGAAGGCCTGATAATGTGTATAGACTTCTTGATTACTATGATGGATTTCTTTGTTCCTAGGATGGATCTGGCTTTCTGGTGTCTGAATAAATGTTTTTCTTCTGCCTTCTATATGGAGAGTCTGTTATACTTTGTGATTCAGAACTACACCAGCATATTCATAGTCATCCTCAGTGCTGTGAATATTGCTTTGGTAATACAATCAGTCAGGTTCCTTTCCAATCCTGCCTCCGCTTCCAAGGGGAAGAAAAGGGCAGTCAAAGACCTTCAGGACTGCTCTTCTTTTCAAGGTCAATGTGGTTTTCCTTAACAGCACAGAAAGGAAAAGATTAAGAGCTTTCTGGAACTTACAGTCACCAACTCTTCATTACTGTTCCTTGACATTCAAGTTCTTTTGAACACATTGGCCCATGAAGTTCCTTTAAATCTGGTTAATTTATGCCATGCAGAGGAAAGCTCAAAGTTCATGAAAATTTGTTGTGTTTTCCTCAGAGCACTTTGGGGATGTCACCAAAAAGTGTGATTTAGGGAGAAATCCTCGACTTTCCCAGGACTCTGGAAGCCAGAAGGGCCATGAAGGAGGGGTCACTCTGCTCTTACCCACCACCTTTTTAACACTGTGTCCAGAACACCAGGGGAGAAAATGTTAGCAGTAACAATGCCAAGGTCACAGCCCCTAATCCCAATGGTCTGGTTTATATAGAACAATGGGAAGGAGGGCTGCCCTCACATCCCTGTGGGAACACAGGCTAACATGAGCTGCCACCTGGAAATTACTTTCCCTCAGAGCCTCAGTTTCTTCATCTGAAAATAGAGGCAATAAAGCTGACACAGCCTCCCTGATCAAGTTATTGTGAAGAACACACTGTAGGTCTTAAGGTGCTACATAAAAATGAACTATTTATTCATGTTAACTAACCACCAAAAGGTACTTATTATGTATGACGAGGTAGCTGAGCAACCAGACAATTCTGCCACTCGCCCCAGGGTGATAAAATGAGATTAAACCACAGAGCTGAGTGGATGAGGCTCTATCCCAACTACTTCCCCCAAGCCCACCTTCTTCCTAACAGGCCAGAGGATGGGGCAGGAGGGACCACAGGGCCCGACCCTTCAGTTGAACCAGACCCTTCCCATAACATTAAATCTTTCTGTATGGCCACCTGGAGATTACAGATATGACCTTTGGGGCCAAGATCTACGAGCCTGGTATCTCTTCCAAGTCAGTCTTTCAAAGATAGTTAACTCTACTTACACCACCTACCCTACTCCCAATTTTTACTTAATTTTCAAGAGTTCCTCCTTTCTGAACTAAACACACTTGATTCTTTCAAGTGGTCCCTGTATGACACAATCTCCTCTCTCCTCCTCCTTCTAATCTTCCTCCTTTCTTCCTCTGAATGCTCAGCAAGTTACCAAGGCCCTACTAAAAAGAGGCACTTGAAACCAAATACATCCTCGGAGCACCAAGATCTGTCTGCCCATGAGAAGGTCCAGTAAAACTAGACTAGATATCATCTTCTCAGGCTGGACAGTTTGAAGTTTTATCCACTGGTGGCACAGTATACAGAGCAGCAGGCTTGGAGTCAAGAAAGTCTGAGTTCAGATTTCACCTGAGACACCCTGGGCAAGTCAGCTAACTTCCACTTGCCTCCATCTCCTCAGCTATAAAATTAGAATAATAATAACAAGAACAATGTCTACCTCACCAAATTGTGAGGATTAAATCAGGTAATATTTTTAAGAGACTTGACAGAGTGCCTAAGACATAGCAGGTGTTACATAAATGTTTATTCCTTTCCCTCTTCTCTTCATTTAACCTAAGATGTCATTGGATAGTTTTTTTCTTAGCTATCAATAACATTGTTGAATTAGATTGTGCACTTGGACTCCACTAAGACTCCCAGATTTTTTTTTTTAAGTAACAAGATTAATATCCTAGTCTCCACCAAACTATGCTCATTAAGCTATTTTTTGAACTGAAGTATAGAATTTCACATTTGTCTCTCAAGTTTTATTGGACTAGATTGAGTTCACTGTTCTAGTCTTAATAACCTACACAGTCTGTGCATTTGGGTATCTGGAGGGAGGTATGAAGCAAGGTGCGAAAGTTCAAAAAGGACTGTTCAGACACAAACTCAGGGTGTGGAACAAGTTGAGAGAGGGTGTGCTGAACAGACTTTAAAATTCTCTCTACTGCCTTTGAGTCTTGGCAGAGACCAAGCTTCAGTTCATCCTGGGATCTCCTTCCTTTGGTAAGACTATCAATCAGGAGACAGATTGCATCCCTACAGAATCCTTCATCAATCAAGGCTATTACTCCATCCCATTCACTCCACCATTCCTGGAGAGTCCCTACCCTGACCCTCACCTAAAGGGCAGTGCTAGGAAAAGGCCATGAAGCCCAGCTCTCAGTCTATGGTGACATTACTTTCAGTGGATGCTGTGAGAGAACGCTGACCTGGGCACAGTTCAGCTTTCCAGAGTACCATGGAAGGATGAGCCTAATTCACAATCTCAGTCCTGCCAGATTCATGGGGTCCCTGTGACAGACAAGCTTTGTGAATAAATGTGAAAAAGCTTGAGTCAGGAGCCATAATGAATCACCACATGAACACAGTAGCCCCTATCACAGTCTCCATGAGTACGATGCAAACAGATGGATCAAAGAGCAAGTAGTAAGTGCTTGCTGTATGCCAGGCACTGGACTAAGGTCAGGAGGCAGACAGAAATTGGATGGCCTCTATCTTCAAACAGTTTACCTTCTATTGGCCAAGATGGCACACATGAGTACAAGTACTCATGAATCTAATACAAATCCACAGGAGATGGGGATCAGGAGAGCTTTTCTTGAGCTGGTACTGCTGGGGATGAGAAGAGGCTGAAAGTTCAACAGATGAACTGAGTAGACCCCAAGGAACAAGACAGCCCCTGCCCTAGCACAGCCCCTGCCCTGGCACGGCCCTCACTGGCCAGCAGCAGTGAGGCAGCCATCCCTGTCACCATCCTGCCTTGCTCCCCAGGCTGAAGACAAAGCCAGAAACCATTGCAAAGTCTTGGTTTCTGCCATAAGGCAAAACCTGACTCCTACTTGGCTTGATGTTGGAAATTGCCAAAAAATCTTGTAGCATCTGGTTCTATTACAATCCTCATTTTCCCATTGTGTACTAATAGGTCTTTCACTTTGATCTAGGAACAATGAACTTGGTCTGGTATGATTTCAGCTTGCCAAAGCCTGGGATTGCCAAAACCAAGATGATTGCCAATAGATTGCTAGGATTTATCTTTTCCTTGTCACAAGTATAGAGTGGAAACTGCTCCCCAGAGTAGGGGTCTCTCTCATCCTTTTGGTAGAAAAGCTGGAAAAGTATTTTCCTAGATTTTAAAAGTAAAAAGATGAATTTTTACAAGTATATATTTACACAAAAATTGCTAAGATATAGAAAGATAAATGTTTAAAACATCTGGTCTACATTAAGACTTCTTACAAAAGGATTAGAGAACTAGAAAGTCAGAGATGAAAGGGACTCATTTAGATCAAACCGTTCATTTTACAGGTAAGAAACTTGGGCCAGGATCTGGCCAAAGTCACAGAAGGAGTAAAAGGCAGAGTCAGGGTTGGAATTCAGGTCCTCTGGCTCTTAACTGCTGCGGAACTGAATCTTACACACATCTTACACAAAGAGTCTTTCATACATATACTATGGGAGTCTGAAAAACGACTGACCCCTTCCTTGGACCAGCCATGATGATTCCTTCCACTGCCTGCTCCTCTGGGAAAGAAGTGAGAGGGACTCTGAACCTGAGGAGGGAGGAGATCCCAGAGACTCCCAGGGTCAGTCCCGCCTCCCCCGTTAGACCAGGACAGGTTCATCTTGAGGCAACAAGGGCTGGCCAGTCTCTCTTTTCAGGTGTCAGTCAAACCAGGAGCCTGGCTGGTCCCCAGAGATGCTCATGAGTTCAGAAACTGAAAATCCGCAGAAAGCACAGGCAGGTGGTGAGGATGTGCTCTTGGCCCCTTCTGTCCATCCCCAATCATGATGGATCTTGACTTCCACCTTCATCCTTCTCCTTGGCCCCTCCCTGCTCACCCAGCTCCCTCCTGTGAAAGCCTCTTCATATTCCCAGGAGGGCAGCCCCTCTGGATGTGACCAGTCACTCTCTTTGCTGCTGGGACTTGTGGTCATTTACATTCTCTTCAGTTCCCCATTGGGCCTTCATACTTGTCACATGGACTACAAACCACATGAGATCAAGGACCTTCTTTGGTCTGAATTTGTCTCTGCCCCTAGAGACACTGAATAAACACCTATGAAGAAATAAATGTTTATTGAGAGAATAAATGGTTGGAGACCTATGAACAACTACTTAGCTGTCCAATCAATTGGTTTCATCTTGGTTTAGGTGTGAAATTTTCAGTCACATTAACTCTTATTTAATAATTATTCTGGATGTGAGGCCCAGTCTATATTCTTTTTATTCTTCTCTCTCTGTCTCACCCCACTCTCCCCCATTACCTTCCCTAATTTGCTTGGATAATTGTGAGGGCCTGCTAATTGGTCTCCCTTCCTCAAGTATCTCCTCATTTCAAGCAACTGACCAGTTAGTCTAAAACACCGGCCTGGTGGTACTGACCCCACCCACTGCCTGCCTCCCTTCCCCTCCCCAACATTCTTCCTGCTCCCTCTGCCTTGGAAGCCCCTTCAAGGCTCCAGAGAAAGGCCACCTTCTTCAGGAAGCTTTTCTTGACCCCCTCCCCTTCCTCTGTTCCCAGTGGCCAGCGTACAAATTCACTCTGTTCACTCTGTATGTTTTCTGTATGGACCTTTATGTACACATGCTGTCCCTCACTCAGCCAGGGATTCCCACACTGTTCACAGCTTGAGGCCCGGGCAATCTGTTTGTCTCTGTATCCCCAGGACCCAGCAGAGGGCAGATGCTTACACTATGCTTCTGGAGGGGCTGATGGAAGCGTTCCTATTCCCTACCTCTTGCTCCTCTAGTCTGTAGTTCAGACCCACCGCAGTCCATGCAGCCCCCTTTGAAATATCATTTCATATCAAACCAGATGCTGGTCCTGCCTCCCACCCACTACAGCATCAGGATTTGTGACAGTCACCTCCCAGACAAAAGGCTTGGCCCTTTTATAAACCCAGAGGATTTCTCATAAAAACAGCAAATTAAAGAGAAAGGCTCTTAAAATAATAATGGATGCTTTACAGTCCTTATTTTCATGTTGATTTTAGAATAAGGGTTTACTGTTAGATTGTTTAAATGTTCAGCTATTTGAATTTCCATTTGGTGCTAATTTAACTTATTACAAGAAGTTAAATCAAATACACCCAAGGCAGTTTTGCAGAGGCTTCCAAGCCTCTGCTTATGATGTTGGCTGACTATCTGTAGACACTACACATGTATTGCCCCGTTAGTTCTCTGTAGTTATGGGACTAAGCCAGGCAGCCCATCAGAAAGATCTAAGATCTTCCCCCCAAAGATGGTTCATCTTTTGTGTTGGCAATCTGTCTTTGCGAGAAGATAGAATAAAGCCGATATTTAGGTATGTTGAGGGATGCAGAGTGAGCATCTCTCAAAGCTGTGATCAATATGCCCATGTTTTTAGTACTGTTTTCAGCCATAAATATCCTTCCTCTAAAAAGAAATCATTCTTGTTTTGGTCAACGATCTTGGCAGTCAATAGGAAGTCGGCACAAAAGCCAGGATTGCTCCAGCCTACCCTGGGAGACAGACTGGCTTCCTCATGAGGAAATCCCTCAAACCCTTTCTTATCTTTTAGCAAAGGAGGTAAGAGAAAGGGTGTGTGTGCCCATTTTAAGTACAGAAATTCCAAAATATATTCTTTTGTAGAAGAATTTTAAAGATAGAATAAAGAGTTTGCAATTCTCAGGAGTCTGATCCCATCAGCCATACAGAGGCATTAATATCTATGTGGCAGTAACTATATCTGTTATGAAAACAGATCTGGAGAGAAAGAATATTCAGCATCTCCAATGATTTTAAAGCTACATCACAGAGTTCAGGGGTTACCTTTGAACAACCAACCAATCAAACAAGGCACATGGAAATGCTGCAAATTTGAAATGTCTCTGCATTATCCCCCACTTCCCCCTCCAAGTAATGCTGTGGAAACATCTTCTCTCACTCCATAGGATGCTCCCCAAGATCCAATCAAAAATGGAACACTTCAGTCATCATGGAAGTGATAATGGGTGCAGAATTCTTCTCTCAGAGGTCCTGCTTCTGACCAAATTCCTTGGGAGCACAAGACTGTGTACTTAAGCTACTCCTAGGGAGAGCAGAGTGACTCGAGAGTCACATATGTCCCAAGCCTTTTCTTCCTCTCTAAAACAAAGCTATTTGAGCTTAAGGCTGGGGAAGCACTTTACCACCTTCTCTTACCTGGACATCATGAGAACTCTATGAGGTCAGCCCCAGGAAGAACACTGTACCCCTTCTAGAGATGGGCAATCAGGCTTTCAGTCAAGGGCAAGCTGCGGGGGAGGGAGGCACCCTGAGGGCAGAGATCTTCTTTGTCTTGGCAGGAGGCAGCAGTGGAGTCAGCCTAGAGCCAAGGCAGCTCTGGCCAGGAGGAAGGATGAGATCCTGGAGAGGTTACGGAAGGAGGAGGGGGCCAAACCTCTGCATTCCTAGGATCCATTAAACCTGGTCTACAAAACAGGCATCATGCATTATAAACTAACCAGAGAAGCCTAACTGACATTTTCCTATTTTTAAATGTTTGGCATGATGATAGTGGTAACAAAAATTGCTGGTTTAAAATATTTAACTAGGAAATTCCCAATGAGATGATTCACTGCATTTCAGGAGGTCTTTGAGGGCAGGGCTACAACAGATAGTAACATTAGAAAAACGAAGTCCAACAATAGTTCTGCAAAGTTGATGGCTCTTCAGATGGTGAAGTTTCACATCCTGTGTCGTTCTTCTCCTTCCCTTCTCCAAAAAGACGTGTGGAATCCTATGCCTGTGGACATTTTTTAAAGAAAGCTTTGTGGGAAGTAATAAAGTCCTGCTGTCCACATTCCTAGGTGATAGGGATTGGGACCTAGCATGGACAGGTTAGAGGTCAGAAACTAATGCACAGGCCCAAGAAGCTGTATGAGGAAGGGCCTATCAGAGAGGAGGACATGAAGTCACATGGCCAGGGGACAGTATCTCAGGAAATCCAAAGTTCAGAATTCTATAAAGGTCCTGCCTCATCCTGACCAGGTTGCAGTCCTTTCCAGTGGCCATGGTGGAAGATACCTGTTCCTTCAGGGGAAGGAACGTAGGCCTTCCCTACTCTGAACTCCATTTTAAATAAATTTTTCTTGATACCTTTTTTGTGTATCAAGTTGATTTAACACATTGATTTTTTAATACCTTGTATTTCAGTACATTGGGTTCCTGTGTCATCCAATGAATTTAATGGACACACTTAAAACATCACCTGAAGAAAGAGTCCATTGTCTTCACCGGATGGCCAAAGGGCACCATGATCCAAAAGGTTAAATCCTCTCTTGATGCCCCCAACTGTTAGTGCCCCTTCCCCCAAACTACCTTTGTATTTATTCTCTACTGAGCTTCTGTGTTTTACACACTGCCCAGCCTTAAAGAATGTGAGCTCCTGGGGGGAAGGAATGCTTCATTTTGTGTTGAGATCTCTTCTTTAAGACCTTCACCATTTTCATCCTGCATTTGGTGCTCTGGGTTCAGCTCTGCATCAGAGCACACCCATCTTCCCATGTTTCTCTAACTCTGAATGTAAGCCTAGTTGGAAGCTGGTCTCTCCGTTGTATCTTTGTGCACAATCACATCCTGGGATCAAGGAATCACCATTAGTGACAGATTATTAAAGACGGCATCCCAGCACCATCACGTCCTCACAGAGGGCCACTGAGTTACTTACCAAGACAATGGGGCAGACTTGAAATTAATTACCCCATGTCCCCCAAAGAATTTGTTCTGATTACTTGTGGGTCAGATCTTACCGTGACTTTCACACAATTCCACAGACTGATAACAATTTGTCAGAGTAGGGCTCTATTTCTCAAAAGAATAACCACAATGCCTAGAAATGTCAATATGTCAACTAAGGGTAACATAGCTCTCAATAAACCAATATTTTATAACAAAAATCTAAACAAAAAGGAAACATGTAGAAAACAGAACGTTTTGTTTCTCTCTCCTATCAGACCCATTCCCCAACCACCCCCAACTCCCAAAGCAGCTTCTCTCCTTCATTCCCTTGTCTCTTCCCATGGATTAATGGCACTGTTAGCCAGCCCAGCCTGCCCACTGCTCCCTAACCCAACGATTCCTTGTTATCAAACACACAACAAACACAAATGAAGTACCTATTGTGTTCTAGGTGGCAGGCAGACCCTGTTCTCAGGAAACTTAGATTCTTCTGGCAGGAACAAGAAAAGGGCATTTTAAAAAGGAGGTGTAAAGGGAGGTTTTGAAAACAGAAAATCTGGCGAGGGCCTTCTCAGCATTTATGTCGATTGATACCTGTTCTACAATTTACAATATCAGGGCTGCCCAGGGTTTCAAAATGATCCAGTTACTTGCCCAGAGGCACAAAGATAGTATCATAGACAGGTCTTGAAGCCAGGTCCTGCTGACTCCCAGTCAGCTCTCAGACACTGGTTTCTTAAAAATGTCCACACTTAGATGAGATCCTTCAGGTATCACAATGAAGCCCACTTCTCCAATCTAGAAGATGTCTGGTGATCAAGAATGCACACATTTCATGCTGACTTAAATTAAATTAAATGCTGACATTCTAAGACACGGGGGCAATGTAACAAAGTATTCACGAGGGATTATCCTATGGCAGAATCAGAAGATATTTCCCTTACCGTTAGTCTGTGAAGGGTAGGAAAGAAACCATATGTGCACCATGGGAAAGAGGATCATCGAGCTGGGTAGATATTCTCACCAGAACACTTCCAACAGCTTGAGGATGGTACGTCAGAAAGGGATCAACTCCACAAAGAATCCTTATAAACAGAAGACCCCAAGAGTAGTCAACACACTTTTGAGATCATTTCTCCAGAACTTATGCTGTGAAATACATTTCAACACAAGAAACCACTTACTTAGGTGAGCCAACCATTATCTGGTACAAGAAAGAAAAACTGGAATGATGCATTTCTATTTTTATCAATTTCTTTCCTAAGTTCCTAGAAAAAGCACCCAAGTCTGGAAGAGGCTGTTGGAAACACTAGGCTCACCCCTTCTCTGATCCATGGAGTCGCTCTGCCATTATCTCTCTGCTTAAGAGATCATGCAGCCTGTGAGCTGGAATGCCTGCAGGAATACGGCCCTCACTGCCCACTGAGGGAGCCCCAGCCATCACAGATCACAGGTAATTCTTGGGTGCCAGGCCTAGAGGCCTGTGGGCTACCCGAGTCTTCCCTTACCTCTATCGGAGGTCTTCGGTTGGCCAAACCGGATGCTCGTATGAGAGAAAGGATGTTCCAGAGTCGAACAAGGGTTGAGCTTTATTTCAGGGTCTAGTTACAAGTGCAGGGGAATTCTTCCTTAGGAGGGAAAGAGAAAGATCTCCCAAGGAGACAAAGATCTTACAATAAGAGATTGGAAGTAGAAGTATAAGTGGGGAGAGAGAGGGAGGGGAGAGAGGAGAGAGGAAAAGCGGAGCCTTGTGTCCTGTCCGCTCTGCGCCCCTCGGCCCAAGAGAGCTTTCAGGCTTTCCTGATCCTACTTAAGTTCTCCAGCCGCATAGTTTGCATCTGAATACCATGCTGTTAGATAACAATAGTGTGCCCAGATCCGGGACAATCTCGAGGGCAGGGAGAGCTCTCTCCCATCACGTTTCTCACAGGAAGAGGAGGAAATACATGAGATAGCTCGGTTCACCTCAATTCCCAGTCGTTTCCTGGGGGGTCTCGTGAGAACTCTAAGATTTAGAAGTTCCCACCTTTACCCGCCCGAGACTGTCCACATGGAATTGAGCTTCCAACCCCAGCACTTGGGAAAGTCTTTCTTTGAGCTATAATGTGCTTCCCTGAAAATCTTGATAAAATTTAGGCTCATTGAGGCTACACACTCTTTTCATTTTTGACTCTGCTATCTCCAATGCCTATCACACTACTTGGTATACAGCAGGTGCTTAATAAAGGATGACAATGCCTCTGCTGTCATTCTCCAAGGGCTTTCTCAACCTGGAGGATACCTCCATCCCTTCAGCGCTTTCTACTAATTGGTCAGCACCTCTTAGAGTTTCCCTGTGAAGGAAATACCTGGGGCCAACTCTATTCATGGCTTCCTTGGTCTCCATGGCCTCTGCTCTCTGGACTTCTTTTTCCATCATGCTTCCCCAAGCCCCAGCTTCCAGTTTCTTTTTATGTGTTTTCCTCCTCCCATTAGAATAAAAGTCTCTGGAGGGCAGAGACTGCTTTTTGTTTCTGCTCACATTTGTATCCCCAGAACTCACCACGATGTCTGGCACATAGTAAACACTTCTTAATGCTTGTTGATTTAATGAATTACCAGCCAACCTAAAACACACATATGCCATAACAACAAGTTGTGAAGCAAGGCAGGCTTAATTTTCAAAAGTGGACAAAAATGTAGACCTCTGCTTGGTGCTTTTCTGATTGAGGATTAATGTGGATCAACATGGCTGAAATGACACAAGATGATTTATGGACAAAGGGGTGTTGGAATCCTAACAAGGAAAAGAGCCACGCATTACTCAGGAAGCTCAAACAAACCCCACATTTCTTGAATAATTAACCTGTGAAACTCACTGCCAGGGGATCCTAGAGAGGCAATACTTTGGTAAAGTTTAAAAAGAATTAGACACACATGAATACCATCATCTTCTGGGAGATACTAACAATTACAAGCTCTATCAATCCTTAAAGCTTCAGGGAATGTTATTTAGTGGCGAGGGTCAGAAAGGAAATTTCCCAATGGTACAGTATTGAAAACTAACCATTTCTGGGTTGGGTCTTTTTATTTCCTTCAGAATTCTCCAGAAGTAATAGGATATGGACAAGGTAGCCCAATGAAATAAAACTGCAAAAACAGTAAGCTGAGATGTAAGGATGATCACCTTATTCCAAGAGCTCTGATATAATCCTTGCCATTGATAGGAAATGAACGAGCCAGGGGCATGTGTTTTGAAACTATTCCCACATGAGCTGTATTAAGAAAAAAATACACATACACACACGTACACACACACATACACATACATGTTCACACAAAACCATACACATACACATGTACATATGCACTCACGAGAGCATACACACACTCACGAGCACGCGCACGCACACACACACACACAAATATCTATGGCAGCCATGCAGACCTTCCTATGTGTTGGGAAGTCCCCTCCAGGAGACCTCTCTGGATGACCCTGTTCAGGTGCACGATAATAACAGAGGAGCTACCTTAAGAGATGCTAAGCAAGAGGAAATAGCCATCTCCATGACCAGGCAGTGTGCTGGGGAAAAAGCAGAAGGAAGCGTATTCATGTAAAAGAGAGGAAAAGAGAGTCCAACTCAGGTCTATGCCTTGAGAAGGACCAGGACCCATCTTTCTAAAAATGACTAGAGCCAAATGACCAGATCTGGGCTGGATTATTCTCGCTTTGGCCCTTCCCAGTTACATACCTGTAGGCAAGTCACTCAGTTGATAGAACAACGGAAACCCGGATGGATGCGGAGGCAGTCACTCAAGGTATAACTTATTATCTGGTATTAACTTTAAGGCAACAGCTAATAATAACTAACATCTATACAGTACTCTAAGATTTGCAAAGCACCTCATATGTTAGGCCAGGCACCTATCCTCTCTCTGTCTTAGCTTTCTCAATGCTAACATGAACAGGTTGGATCAGGTGATATCCAAGATCCCTTTCAGCCCTAAATTTATGATTTTTTGGAGCCCCAGTTTCTTCATCTATAAAACGGGCATAATGCCACCTGACTACCTGACCTAAGTGGGTGACAGATCACAGAGAGCTATATAAATGCCAGCTATCATTACTACAGTGGAAATGTCTACCACTAAAGGGGTTTTGCAGCCAACTTGGCCAAATGTGACTAGAAAGCATGAGTTCCATCGGCTATAATAGGTAAGTGGTAAGCGAGATCTATGACTGTGCTGACCAGATCTCTCTGAAACACTGCTTTTCCGAGCAATGACCTTAGCATGATAGGCCACGGGAATGAGTGGGAAGAATCCAGATAACTGTTGGAGTAGTCACATCCCCAAAGAGCTGTTGGTCTGTACAGCTGAGATGACTTGGTAAGAAAATCCAACAGGTGAAACTGACACCTCCCAATTCTGCACCTGGCAAAGCCCAGATCTCTTGCACTTCTGTGTCCCAGAGGTACTTGGAGTAGCCGATTACAGCTCAATTAAGGCCCTGGCAGGGTCAATAACACTCAGATGCAAGATGCTTCAGCATGATGTCACTTGGGCCCAATCAATTAGAACACCTATCAGTGAATGGTTACATGGAAAAATTCAAAGCATGAACGTTGTCAAGTCCAAAGGTTTTCTCCTGCATTAAGAGGTTAATTTACTTTTCTGCTGATTTATGCGGACAAAGGTAATATTGATATCAGATATTCGTAGCTGACTTAGATGATTGATACCAATTTTGCTTCATAATATGACCAGCAAATAAAAACCCCAGCACTTCTAATATAAAGAAATAACATGTGACAAGGTTTCCTAAAACATTTCTGGTTTGGACCTCACAGGCTAAATTGCTTTTGCTGGCCCCTTCCTCCTCTCAGCATGGTTGACAGACAAATTGATCGAAACATTGGAAAATAATATGCTTGCAAAATTTCTCTGGGTGAGATTTCAGTCTTTTGAATTTTTCATACAAGAACAAAATGAAAGATTGCCGCCTTGATTCGTCCTCCATTATGCGTCCCCATCTCATGCGCTACAGGAGCGTACAATACTTCAAACAGGAGCAGTGCATTGTAAACAAAATGTACAACATTTTTCATAAAACACCCAAGCTGCGTGAAGTTAAAAGACTGGGGAACAGGCCTCCTTGCCCTGCAGATTAGGTTGTTCAATTATAATGAATTCATACATTGCAAGTGGCCTTAGGGCCTCTCATTAGACTTAAGGCTGTTTATTACAGGAAATATTGCTTGTATCATTGAAGACTCAAGAAGGCTGGATGATTTGATTAGAAATGTTGACAGTTGAGGTGTGTAAAGAATATGCCATATTCACCCACATTTTTCCAGCACAATATTTGGAGCCTTCATTTTTCATGAAACCCATGAGATCCTCCTATTGGAACTGAGGACACAAAGAACCCAAAAAACTCCTCCAGAATAGGTGTTTCAGATGCTTTTAAGGATGTGGAGTTTGGGGATTATTGTACTTTATTTTTTATTCTGAAATTGGATACTGATTTTCAGCCTCAGGTTTGTCAGAGTAGCGGGTAATTAGATTAAAAAGGAGAAAACATCAACAATCTCAATCTGGTCAACCAAGTAGGTCTGGACTACTCACTGAAACTGAGCATGAATATTTTAATGTATATTTATACAAACAGGCTTTTTCTAACATTTAACAGCCATAAGTGGTTCGACTTTCTGTACTTCAGACATTCCAACCCTCAGGCGCTTATAGAATTTTTAAATTAACATCTATTGCATTATAAGAAAGCAGAATCCTCATACATTTAAATTTACACCTCATGAAAATTCCTATTAGCTAAATTTTTTCCTTGATACTTGCAGGTCAAGAATCGATGAATAGTCAATTTTTTTCAGTCAAAATTAAACAAATCATAAAAAATGGTATAATTTTCAGCACTGCAGATTAAATTTAGTAGGTAATATCTGCCAGATATGAAAAACAGAAGTCATTATGTTGAGAGGAAAATAATTTTTGTTGCCATATCTACTTGACTTTGTCAGTCCCAGCTTTTTGATAAGTTCCCTCACAGCAGTTCACATGATAACTTCGTTTGAGAATCCACAGTTTAGTCCTGAAGGGACCAAGGGTGCTAGGCAAGTGTGCCCAGAAGGGACAACAGGGCAGGCACACAGCCATGCCCTCTGTGCCTAGGCCCAACAAGCCTAGAATTTCCAAAGAGCCCATGCTCTTTGAATCTTAACCAAGTTCAATCATCCTAAGCCTCAGTACCTAAGATCTAGGTACCCACAAAATAAAATGCCCTACTCTCCAAGTTACCCCAAAACTTAAAAATTAAAATGAAAACAAATTTTTACCTAAAAACACCAATCATCAAAATCACTTCCACTGTATTGTCCCAAAGACAATCTTGCTTAAATTAAGACAGCCACCACACACAAGCGAAGTCCTGGTTCCAGGACCTCAGAGGGCATCCAGAATATGTCCTCATGTACTGTTTGCCAAGACAAAAATGCCTCAGCTACAAAGAAATGGAGGGCTTTTCCTCCCAAAGGACCGGGGCAGCTTTACCTTTTGGCATAAAGAAAACCCTACTTCATGAATCAGCCAAGTGAAGCTAGCAGTGTTTTCAGTAGACCACCATGCAATTATTGTGACCGGTACACTCTGGCAAGAAAGGGAACAGAATTAAAGTCTGAATATGGTTCCCATTCCAGCACCATCCAAAGGGACGAAATGGTGAGTCTTCTTATAACTGAGAATTATTTATTTTCTTGTAAATCTGAAATTAATTCTCAATGTGTATATAAAAGCTAGGTCTGAAAACCTGCCCACCCTTCCCTTTGCATCTATGTTGGGTCACAGGCTTCACATCTGGACTAAATCCCTTGTTTTATAGGCAAGGAAACTGAATCCCACACAGGAGAAGCCACTTGCCCAACACTACAAAGATGTTGAATTTAGCAGTGTTGGTGAAGATGTTTTCACTCCAATCAAGCCTGATTTCTAGTCCACCTTTGTTCCAGCTGTAGACTTTGATAAACTGCCTAGCACTTGGCCCTAACCCTACCGGACCACCTAACAGGATCTCTGTTCATTTGGTAACCCAACAGTAAACTGAAGATGAACTGTTCTTGGTGCTGGTGATGGCTGAAATATAGTCTCCTTGAGGGCAGGGACTGTCTTTGCTTTTGTATGCGTTCATTCATTCATTCATTCATCCCACCTGCTCCTCCATTTATCCTTCCATTCAAGACTAAGCAAATCACAATGATATGAAATTTGTATTCTCAGAAAAGACTGAGGACAACCAGTGTCCAAAGAAGATGACTCTCTGGAGTTTCTTGACATCTCAGTGAGGTAATGACTACAGGTCCAGCCATGATGACGCCTTTTCAGATGAGGGTGTCTGACAGTAAGAGGTATGCAAGATTTGAATCTGGATCTTTCTAAGTACATGAGCAGCCCTATATCGAAGCCCAAAGCTCTCCCCCTTTTCAGTGTCTTGGGCCTCTTGGAAAGTCAGTTTGAGGAAGCCTATGGACCCCTTCTCGGAATCATGCTTTTAGATGCATAAAATAAAATCCACAGGTTTACAAAGGAAACATTTATAATGTAATACACTTATCAAAATTAAAAAACAAATGTTCATGAACCCAGAATGCTTAAAATTCCTGTCTAAGCAATGCTGTCCCTCCTGGCACAGAAGAGAAAGGGGATGAGGAGAGGGTCACGGCCCAACATGGCCAATGGAGATGCAAGAAGATGTGTGAGCAAACCAAGGGCTGGGAATAATATAGACAACATGGAAAAACTGGAGAGGAGGAAAGTCCTGAAGAGTTGAGCTGGACAGGCCAGTGTTACATAGAGATTGGCCAGAAAGGGATTATAAGAAACACAGATGCCTCCAGAGGTATGGCCTTGCCAGTAGGAGGGGACCAATGCTGCCAATGTAACCAATTGCCACATGTTAATATGGACTACTCCAGGGAAGGGTCACTACCTCTGGCCTCACTCTCTCACCGTGTCTTCTTTTACAATGCAATCAACACCCTCCTCCAGGACCACAAGCCTGATGACTGAAGTAGGCCTTTGAAAGGAGTTTGTACAACTGTCCCATTCCAAGCCAGGAGAGCTGAAGGGATCACCTCGGGAAAAGCCGAGACTCACACTCAGGTCCACCCTGACATGACATCCAGGGCTTCTGACATGAAAACATACAGAAGAAAAGTTTTCTCCTAGGGCACTCAAGCACACTTAGCTTCTGGAAGTTACTATCCTTTAAAAGAGATTTTACTGAGGTTTTAGGGATTGGTCACACATGGAAAAACTGAGGTGACTCTTGGAAGGGCTTTGAAAATTCTACTTATGCCATTTACTTTTTCACTGGACCAGGATCTACCCTTTACACACTGAGAACAGAGGCCAGCTGAAGGCTTCCAAAGCACAGCCTTCTTTTCTGGACTCTTGTGACTTCCATGAGGGAGGTATGGATGCCTGACCCAAGGACAGGCCTGAGCTCCCATCCTGTTAGCCCTGTCTTGACCAGCTCTTCAGCCCAACATTCTAATGAGGCTTTAGAAGGAAATTTCTGGGAAAACTCCATGTGTTGGAAGAAGCCAGGTAAGATCTAACCACAGATTTGTACAAACACTACGTTCTAGAATTTAAACATACATCCCATTTGTGTGACATTCAGAGCAGCAGTAGGCAGATTTCAGTGCCCTCCCTGACTTTAGTGCTGTGAAGAGTAGCCTTTCATTTAAACATGTGCCTGTGCATAGATTTTAGAAATCGTTTGTGTGTATGTATGTAAATTTTTTTTTTCATAAAACTGTTTGTTTCATTTTTAAAAAATTAAAAGGCAATAAGGCTGACTATCTATCTGGAAATATCTCCAGTATGGGCCTAACAGCAGCATTCAGAAGTTAGGAGTGACAAATACTCGAAAACCTCTACAATTTGGCTTCCATATCTCTGAATTGGTATTTCAATGACAGATGTTTGTTGCGGCAAAAACCTCTGTCAGAACAAAATTAGGTGATCTATCATTTTAAGATATGGTCTTCATATACTGTTTACTCGAAGATATCACTTGCCTCAAGCCAATTTTGACCAAGAACATTTTGTGATATGGAAGTGATTTGTATATCATCATTTTTGTGATAAATGTAGCTCTTGAACACAAAATAACCCACCATTCCACAGTATTACAGTTAAACCTTCTATGCCAGTAAATCTGCAGCTGGGCTTTTATTACTACTAAGACACTGGATCGAGACTTCAGTGAATTTTTTTTTTATTTCCTGAATAAGGTGGCCCCTGGGCTGCTCTCAGCCTGGGGAAGAGGTACCGTGAGCCTCATCCTGGTACCCTGCCTCCCAAAGGGGTACCCAAGTTCTTTTCAGAAAGGGGGCTGTTTTGGGGGCTCAAACAATGGACTATTGCGGATCCTTTGTGGGGACCCTCTGTCCAGACCAAAAACTGGATTAATATCCCATCAGCCGATCCCAGAGAGAAAGAGGGACAACAGGCTACATGAGGAAGAGTGGATACTCTGGAGGAGGGAAAGACCAGACGAGAGACAAGGATTGATAAAATAAATAAAAGGAATTAAAGGAAATGTGAACTAGGGAAAAAAATAAGATGTGAAGTATCAATGACTAAAATCATTCAAAAAAAAAAATAAGCTGGGACCCAACTGAGAAATATCAAAGAGGACAGGAGGCAGTAAGGGAAGAAAAAGCTGGTGACACATTGAGTCAGAAATATTGAGGACACCCTGGCCACACTCCAGGGAAAAGAGAGAAACCTAAGAGGAAATCAGGAGTCTGTGAAGGAACCTGGCAGCCGTCAGGAGAACTGGGCTTCCCAGTGGGCAGCTGAGCTGACGAGGAAGATGACTGAACATCTCCAATCAATGCATCAACAGCACCTATTGAGCACCCATGGCGGGCTTCACAGAGATCAACACTCACTTAAAGGAAAGAAGCAGATGGTCAAGACATGGGCCAATGAAAACAATCATCACAGTTGGAGTCTTATAGACCAGAAAACACTTTCTTCACAACAGCATTATAAAATAAATTCTGCAAACAGTTTTATCCCCACTTTGCAGATGAGGAAACTGTGGTCCTAAGAGGCTATCAGATGATTTAGAACTAGCTGGCATCTAGAAGCTGTAGAGTTCAACCTTCTCCTTTGACATGTGAGGAAACTGAGGTAAGTTCATAGGAGTTAAGTGACTTCATTGCAGCCACACTGTTGTGGAGTGTCATGCCCTTGGAAGTAAGTGGCAGAAGGAGGACTTGAACCCAAGCCCTTTAAATATCTGGCATTACAAATGACCTTTGAGGTAATCTTGGGGCTGTTTCCTTGTGGTCTCTGTATGCCCTCTTCCCAACCTACTCCACCCCTGTCCCACTCCTAAACCCTCACAGGGGCTCCATAAACATTGCTGACTGGTCAGTCTCACCAAACCTTCTCATTTTGGAGGTAAGGAAACTGAGGCCAAAGGAGGTGCAGAGAGTGGCCCTTTAAAAGGCATTCAAGTAATGTGTCAGGGGCAGAATTTGAACCCAGATCCTACTCCAAGTCTTAGATTCTTTCACCATACATATTGGGCCTTATCTGCTAGGAATATTCCCTGAGCAATTTCTAATGCTAATGCTTCAGTAGAGGGGCTTGCTACACTGGCCTTTCCTTCCAAGCTCTTCATAGTCAGTGAATAAGCAGAATCTGTAGGCCAGGCACTGGGCTGGGTGCTCAGCCCTGCCTCAAAGAGCTCACAATCTAACAGGTGAGAGCCCAGGCAAACAAGTGTGCCCATCCAAGTTCTGGATGAACTGAGGTGGGGGAAGGGCTGAAGGAGAGGAGGCATTAGCATGGAGGGTGGGGGGCAGGGAAAGCCCTCTTGTAGAAGGAGGGACTGAGGCTATGTATTTAAGGAAGCCCAGGGGGGAAGATGAAGTAAGAGAGTAGCCATGGCATAGGGGACTTCCTGGGAAAAGGGATGGAACCAGGAGATGGAGTCATGTGTGAGGAACAGCAGGAGCAGGTGAAGAAAAATTTCTAGAGAATAGAATTTAACTTCACAGAGAAGGTAAATACTACACCTGTGTTCACAAGATCAACTGCACAGGTAGGTACATACCATGGGGAAGCCTAGGAAGAGACAAACATTCACATGAAAAAAACCTGGAGGTCTTAGTGGACCAGAATCTGACTACCAATTAATGAGTGGTTTGACAGACAAAAAAAAAAAAGTTAAAGTGACCTTAGCCTGCATGATTAGAAGTTAGTGTTGATAAGGAAGGAGGTAAATAAGGTCAGGTTATCTCTGGAGCGTTCAGCTCTGGGACACAGATATTTGGAGGCAAAGTGTAGGATGACCAAAGAACATAAAATGCTCCAAGACAGTGATTGTCCTATTTTTCACCTCTGAATCAGCAGCATCCACTAGACAAAGTAACTCACATGTCACAAAGGTTCTTAACAAATGTTCAGTGGATTAAAGAGTGAATAGAATGAAGGGAGGGGGGCTTCAGAGCAGTTGTGTGGGGATCACCCCAACGACTTGGGTGGGGGTTGGGGTAGAGATCTCTGTCTTAAAGGATTTGAAGGCCTGTCATATGGACAAGGGATTAGATTTGTTCTGCCTGGTATGAGACGGGAGAACAAGGATCAGGGGTTGGAAGATAAGGCTAGCCGAGCTCTCCTTCATATAAATAACTTCCCAGCTGTCCAGAAAAGGCATTGATAGCCTCCTCTGGGAGTGAATTCCCTGCCTTGGAAGTGTTTGAGAGGGGACTCAATGACCAGCTGGGGCAAGCAGTTATGGAGGGGCTTTCCCTAGAGTGGGAGAGTCAGAAAGCTGCCTTCTCTTATCAATCATATTGATAAGCAATTATAGAGCATCTCTTTCTGTGCTAGGGGCTAGGGATGCACAGATAAATGAAACATTCCTGCTCTCAAGGAGCTTACTAGAGTGGTGGAGGGTGGAGGGGGGTGGGAGGCAGTAATGAGGACATATGTAATAAACACAATATTGGTACAAGAGGATGTTGGGAAGAAGAGGACCAGCCCCCAGGGTGGAAACAGAAAAAGCTTCCTAGAGAATGTAAGAGGAACCACTGTTTCTCTGGCAGATGTATGCAAATATTCACTTCAACCATCCTCCTTCCAAAAGCCACAGGAAAAACCATGGCTAAAGTAAACCAAGGATGAGGAGAGAGGGAGAGAGGGAGAGAGAGGGAGAGAGAGGGAGAGAGAGGGAGAGAGAGAGAGAGAGAGAGAGAGAGAGAGAGAGAGAGAGAGAGAGAGAGAGAGAGAGAGAGAGAGTGTGTGTGTGTGTGTGTCTGTGTGTGTGTGTCTGTGTCTCTGTGTCCTGGTCCACACTCTAAGCGCCTCCTTTCTGCAAACACTGGCCCAGGTCTGTCTCTTCATCTCCCCTATGGGGTGGCGTTTTACTGCCATCATTACAAAGAATTTGGTTTCTTTGTTTTCTTGTTCCTTCCATGTTCCATCAGTTACATTGTTTCTCTGATTCTGCAGCATTAATCATGCCCTTGTTCCTGGATGGGATCCTTGGTAGCTCTCCCATTCATCATTTCTGAGGACTCATGGATCACAGGGTGCTTTTTGATCAGGCATTACATCTATTACCACCATTATTTGGCCATTGCCCCAATCAATCGGCTGATACTTTGTTTCCAATTCTTTGGTACTGCAAAAATTGTGACTATAAATAATTTGTTGAAATAACAGCTGATAATAAGAGCTAGCCTTTATACCAGGCTTTAAGGTTTGCAAAATACATTACACATGTTATCATATTTGAAATGAAAGATTTCTTTTTGGCAATGACCTCCGTGAGATATGTGCTTTGCAAAGGAATTGTTGAGCCAGAGATTATGGGGAAGGTAGTCACTTTCTTATCCTAATTTAATGTACTTTTCCAGGTTGAATTCATTTGTAGCTCCAACGGTGAATGAGGGTGTCCTGTCTTTCCACAACCCCTTCAAAACCAACTAGTCCTACATTCCGTCATCTCTCACAACTTGCTAGGAATGAGGTGAAATCTCAGAGTTGTTCTGAGTTTCATTTCTCATTATTAATGATTTGGAACAATTTATCATCTGTTTAATAATGGTTTGCAGCTCTTCCTCTGAGAACTAAACATATCCTTTGGCTATTTTTTTACTGGAAAATGAGTCTTGATCCATTATTGATTGATCTGCAATATCTTGGATAGCAAACCTTTATCAGGTATGTGGTACAGATTTTTTCCACATTCAAGATCTTCCCCTTTTTTATTATTGATGCATTGATTTTGTTTGTGCAAAACTTTTCTTTTTCGCATAATTAAAAGTAGCTATTTTATCTTTTGTGATCACTGTTCTCCCTTGTTGATTTAAGAATTCCACTCATCTCCTGTACACAGCCATATAGAATCATAGGTTTGGAGCTGAAAGAGACATTAAAAGCCACTGTACATGAGGAAACTGAGGCACACATAAAATGAAATTAAATCGTTTGCCTACGGTCATCCAGGGAGTCAGTAACTGAGGCAGAATTTGAATTCAGGTTTTCCTGTGTCCTATTCAGGAACACAACACTCTCTCTTTCTCTCCATCAGGTACCTGGTCTGGACATCTTCTATTTGTTTTAAGGGTTTTAATGTTCAGGTCAAGTATTCATGCAAAGCTTCATTATGGTACAGGGTACAAGATGCTGCTCTAAACCTAGTTTCTGCCAAACCCCCTTCTAGTTTTGCCAGCACATCTGATCAATGGTGAATTTTCCTCAGACAACTTAGGTTATTGGGTTGCATTCTTTCTGATTTCCTCCTCTGATCTGCTGAGGTTTCTTTCACTCAGGACGCTATGATTTATGACTGATGAAGGCACTTCTTCAAACACATAGCGAACACGTGCCTAATAAGATAGATTTGCCACAGCATGGACATTATAAGATTCCAGTGAAATATGTCACTTGAATTATAAGTTCATAAATTTCAACTCTGAAATAAAAACACCATGAGCATCAGCATGCTTCCAGGGATGGGGAAGACAGGGAGAGAAAGGCACACTGCCTGACAGCCATGAATCAGTGACAGATTTGGATATAAAAGTAGAGGAGGCGGGACAATGGCTTCTCCACCAATGGGCTGCTGAGATTTGTGTCCTCTTCCCCTCCATCCTTCAGAGAGATCTCTTCTCCTCTGGGAGAAGGGCCAAGGGTCCTGGAGAAAAACATGCTCCCTGTTAAGAATATGTCATATCAAATCAACAAGGGGTCTCCTCCCTTTTGAGGCCTCTTTGACTCCCACTGAAAGATAAAGTTTGCCTCAATGACTACTAAGGTCTCTTTCTGTATGACAGTTATAGGGGAGAGGGCAGGGGAATGATACTTCTTCTGGAGAGCCACTGGTGATGTGGAAATCCATTTTGTGTGATAGGCCCTGAGTAGACTGATGTCTGTGTAACTTCTAATACACTCATCCCAAAACAGAAAGCAGTCACTTTAGCTCACAACCACTCACTAAGCACGCACTGGACTGGGGCTGAAGATACAATGACAAACTACTGCTATCACTACTACCACCAGCAGCAGCAGCAGCACCTGCACTAACAGCAGCTAGCATTTACAGAACGCTCTAAGGTCTTCAAAGTGCTGTGTATGTGTTAACATATCTAAT
>NC_092872.1:285857205-285864705 GCF_028372415.1 Notamacropus eugenii | reverse complement strand
GACAGAGAGGGAGGGAGTGGGATGGGGGCTGCTGCATCAATGGATGCCCTCAGAAGAGAACAAAAGGGTGATCTTGATACTGGACTGAAAATACAATGAGAAATGGAGAGCTCCTACTGGCCCCTCTAGGACTGTTCTGGAAGGAGGAGAAATGAAAAGAAGGTCCTTTACTAGGAGTACTTTTGCTTTTAGTAGGTCATTCTTGAGAAAGACCTGGTGAAAAGCTATACTACTGGCTTTATTTCCTGTATGCCACAAAAATTGGAGCCAGCCTCCTGGTACCATTTCCTCAGCCATTAGGTCACCATCCAAGTGGGGCAGGCAGATGTCAATGAAATTCTGAGCATGGCATTCAAGTCATGGCTTTCCAAGTGACTTTTTCAGTGATGACGAAGTACTATGATCTTAGATGGGAACACAGGAATATGGAGGAGCCAGTGGGAGTCTGGCTTGTAGGCCAAACAGTCATGCCCTCTTTTATCCTGCCAAGAGGCAATGGGAATCCTGGGATTCAAGCCCCTCATCCTGTGGAGGGGTGGACTTAAAAATGAATATTATGATTGTGATGCCAGATTCTAAGCAGAGCCTTAGAAATAAGCTTAACATTGGCCTCAATTGAGTCTTCCAAAGTGCTGAGATTAGTGAAGAATCCCAAAGTTAATGCAGAAGTGTGGAGCTTGAGTTGAGGACCATCAATGCTAGGTGCCACTTGGAGGAGCTGAAGCCAATGGGCTGAAAAAAGACTCCCCCAAAAAACTTGTCTGCTGACCTTTTCTTCTAAACTCTCCATTTTAGTTACTCTCTAGCAGAGCACTGGCGAATGAGAAAGAAGGAATAAAGAGAGATACTTAACAAAAGTTTTCAAAGGACCTTAGTGATCCTGTAACCCAAAGGTCTAATTTACCAGTTTAATTCTGGTTAGCTTATTTGCTCAAGGTAACATAGTTAATAAGGGTCAGAGCTGGGATGAAAACCCTGTCCTCCTACTTCCCAGTCCTTTCTACTGCTCTGCAGTACTTCCCCCAAATAACCAGATGCTCATGGTAGATGGCCATAGTATCATAACATTTAGTCATGGAAGCGACTCCAGGGTTCATAAAACTCAATGTTCTTATTTTACAGAGAAGGAAACTGAGACCCATAGAGGGGAAAGGTCTTGACGTAGCCCACAAAACTGCTGGCTGACAAACAGGACTGCTTCCCCTCCTAGAACTTTGCCCTGTTTTAGGGATGGATGTTGCCCTAATGCAATCTTGAGTTTCAACCACTGCTTACTTCCTACTGGAGGTTCCTTTTTTTTACGTAAGAGACCAGTTCTCCACTACCACTAGATTTTTCAAATCCTATATGGAATTTGCTTAATCTCAGTATCTCTCCAATGAATCTTGTGCTACAGAAACTGAACAGAGAGATAGTCTTAATTGGAATGTCCAGCTGTTTGCAGACAATAGCCTTTTGAGCGTTATGGTTTAAGAAAGATGCTAAAAGGTCTGTGGGGCAGGTAGGTGGTAGAATGATGGGCAGGAGGACCTGATTTCAAAGCTAGCCTCATACTCTTACTATCTGTGTGACCCTGGGCAAGTCACTTAACCTTGTTTGCCTCAGTTTCCTCATCTGTAAAATGATCTGGAGAAGGAAATAGCAAGCAAGTGCAGAATGTTTGCCAAGAAAATCCCAAATGGGGTTATGAAGATAGATATGACTGAAAATGACTGATCCAAAAGCGCAGGGACCTGAGTGGAGTCCTGGGAACGACACCAAGTCACTTATCAGCCTACTTGCCTTGCAGCATCATTTCTTTTTCGGGAACATTTGTTCCAAATCACTAAGAACCAAAACAAAGCCATGCCAAGGCTTTCTCATTCTCTCCACTCCGGTGCCTCTCAGTTCAAGGGATGAAGGGGAAGTCGAGTCAGAGCTCCAGGCTAATGACAGAGCTATCATTATCACTGAACTCATCACTTTCTAGAGCATGGACACAGCAGACAAGGCCAACCCCTCCTCCTCCTTCTGTATCTGTCTTTCCTGAGTCTCATGGAACTGATCTAAGTTACTTGTCAGGAGTTATGTTGAAAATTCAGCCTGATCTCGAGACAGCTGAGAAAGCACCAAAGGGAAATGGACACGAAGTGTGAATATTAAACCAGGAAGGGGTTTTTAAACCTTTTTCTTTCTTCCTCCACATTCTTTACAGCATGCAGCAATAGGAAAGTTGCTGAACTTGAATTCAGAGCTCAGGTATGCTATTTAACAATGGGGATAACCCTAGGCAAAGTCCCATGATCTTTCTCAGCCTCAGTTTCCTAATCTGTAAAATGAAGGCATTGAAATAGATGGCCTTTTAGGTTCATTCCAGTTCTACATATATGTTTTTTTTTAAACCCTGAAAATAAACTTCTCCAAAATACCAAAACCTAATGATTCTAGGGAATGGTCTTGGTGTGCTGAAGAAGGGTGGGTAACAAATGTTTTATTGGTACTTTTTAGAAATAATGTTATCTCATCCAGATAGTCGGCTTTGCAATGATGTCTCTATAGGACTAAGTATAGTTAAAGCAGACAAAGCCAACACATTGTCCATGTCTAACATTGCACACCTCGTTCTGTACCTATGGAGAGGCTTCCCACTTCTGCCTAGAGATGATTATCTGCCTAGAGATGATTATCTGCCTGGTGGGTTTTTCAGGTGCTGACTTCCATGCTCAGTCATGGAAGTTGTTTGTGGAGATGTTGTTGTCCAGGGGAGGGATGGACTTGGAATTTTTTAAAAAGAAGTTCAATGGGCAGGAGCGCGCACGCATGCACACACACACACACACACACACACACACACACACAACCTCCAGGACTGTATTTAGACAGTTTTCTTAATCAAAATAACACTCTGCCCAGATTCCTTTCTAGGGAAGTGGGACACAGGCACCAGCCCTACTTAAAAATAACCTCAGCTTTCCCTGCCTGGAACAAAAATTCCAAATGGAACTTTGAAGGATGTCTGTCACCCCCATGGTTTTATTTTATGCCCCTTCCCTAGTCATTGTGGGGAGGAACAATGCCCATCTTCCCCAGAGGAAACAGGCAATGAAACACCAGCAGGATTTCCTCTCCATCATTTTTCCCATTCAGATCCCAAACAGGGTAAGCCTCCCCTCCCACTCCCATCCCTCTCCCCATCTCCACTGAGGCTTGGAAACTTTAGCAGTATGCACTGCCTGATGTCTGTCCATGGATGGCTTGTCCCAAAGTGGCCATGGCATATGATTTTATGGTTCATCAAAATGTGCCCCCCACTCACCCACCCATCCTATGACCTTTGTGTGGCCTCTGTTATAAGGCAAGGTCAAGTATAAGGTGAGAAAATCCCAAGGAGACTTATGCAATGCTGGATTGTGTGTTCATGCATGATGGGGCTTGGGTGTTAGATCTGTAAGGAATAAGTGGGTTTACATTTTCTTTTGTTGGATTTTTTTAAACAAACCCCACTTTTTACTGGGCGCTGGAGCGTGCTGTCTCCCACATCTGCACCATAAACCCCACTTTACATGAAACAGATCGTTCATGTTTGTACAGCCTGCGTTCTGCCATTGTTCCAGACCCCTGTCAGAGGTGCGCTGTCATGGGGTGGGGAGGGGGCCACTGAAAGATTGGCTGAACAAAATGGGCCAATCTTGCCCACTTTCGTGCCAAAATCTGGATTGAAAAATGCAGAGCTAATGTCCCAGTAGACACAAGCAATGATGTCACTTCCCTGCAAAGGGCCAAAATCAACAGGCGCCTCCAGATCCCTCTCACTTGGAAGGTGAAGTCGGCCTCCTTCTCCCTCCCCCAGTCCCAAATGGCGGTTCCTGTTTTCTAACAATTTTAGTGTTAACTTAGTTAATGTTTGAACTTTTCTGACTTTTCCCTCAGACTCAAATATTTTATTGCCTCGTTCAGAGAGGAAGAGAAATTCCATTCTAAATAGAATGATACTTTTGGAGCCTGAAACCTGTGAACTTTAAGCAATAATATGAGGTGGTCTGCAAGTGGGCATTCTGACTTGTATGGACAGCCAGATGTTGATGAGAGAATGACTCCCATGATGATGAGCTGTGGACTTCTGAAGTAAGATGTTTGCTAGATAGGATCTTCCTTTAGTATAGAAGAGTCTATATGGTACAGAGTTAGAATTAGGGTTACCTCGGGTATTCATTCCACCCCAGCCTGTAGAAATCACTTGGATTCTTTGAACATCAGCTTACTCATCTGTCAAATGGTTATAACAAAAGCACCCTTATCTTAGGGCTGGAGAACAAATTTTAAAATGTAGGTAAAGTATTTTGCAAGTTATGAAGCATTGCATAGATGTTTACTATAATGATTAGTGAGAGAGAAAGAAAGTGTAAAAGAGTGGTGTAAAAAAAAAATATAAAAAATGTGTAAAAAAGTGGTGTAAAAGAAAGCCAGGCTCAAAGTCAGGAAGTTCTGGGTTCAAGTCTGCCTTTCAGAATGCCTCAGTCAACAACATATGGCAGAGAACATGTTGACTTCATTTGGTGGAGGGAGTTTTCGCATTCAGTTCCAATCCTTATCCCCTGAAGTAATGCAAAGGGAAAGATTGTACACAAACTATAATAACAGAACAGAACAGAACAACAAGAAAAAAGATGGTAAGCGAATGGAATGAAATGAGAGTGAAAGAAGAGATGAGACACTGCACTGGCCTCCCTTTTTAGAGGTAGAGGTCTATGGGTGGGGGGACACAATGTAGTGCTTGGTTGGTATACTGATCAGATTTATTCAAGTTTGTTTCTTAATTGAATTTTTATTTTATGTTATAAGCAATGGTTTTGTGGTAGGTGAAGGGGGGAGAAATACATTTGAAAATACAAGTGAGATTTAAAAAGATATTAAAAAGTGAGAGAGATAGGTGGGGTGGCTGAGAGACACTGAGAGATAGACACAGACAGAAATAGAAACAGAGAAACAGAGACAGCGAGAGAGAGAGACAGAGGCAGAGACATACTTTTTGTCTATGTGCTAAAGGTGGAGGTCATATAAAGCCACTTAGTACTAGGCTAAGTAGAAAGAATTATTGCAAGGCTTTGCTCTCTCATGAAATTCATCAGCAAATATTTACCACATCTGTACTGCACGCCTATCCCTATAAAAGGCACTTGGAGATATAAGCAGACAATTCAATTCCATTCAATTAAAAAAAAAAATGAAAACATTGTTAAGTAGTTACAGTAAGTACAGGCACTGTGGTTTGCACTGGGGATGAGAAAAGATGAACAGTTCCTTCCCTCAGAAAGCTTATATTGTAAAGGAGAGAAGGATTCATGGTCCTAGATCTGGAAAGCCTTTCCGTGTGCCTGGGTAGTCAGGACTAGCACACAGATCACCAGAAGGGAGACAGTGTCCAACCTCTCCTTCTTCCCTCTGGATCCCTGTTTTGTTTACTGTCTCTGTGACTCACTTGTTGCATTGTGACACATCCTTTCTTGGTTGGCTTTATTGCCACTAAGTGTCAGGCATATTTATCTTATTTCTTCTGACCCATAAAACTTCTTGGTCTGGTTTGCTATGACTTGTCAGAGCAGTCCCTGCATTTCCAGATCTCTACAATTGATCCAATTGATGGACCTTTTTAAAATTTGATCCTGATTCTGCTCTTAGTACCTGGGCAAGTCACTTAAACTTTCTGAGCCTCAGTTCCTTCATTTGTACAAGGTTGTAGAAGGTTGAATTACAGGCTTCTGAATTCCTCTCCTTCTAAATCGATCAATTGGTCAAGTCATTAAGCATTGATTAAGCACCTATTATGTGGAAGGCATTCTGTTAGGAGCTAAGATTCAGAGACAAAAGTGAAATCATCCCTCAAGCAGCTTATGACCTGTAGAGACATTGTTATATACAAAATCAATACAAGATAATTTTGTAGGGAAAACACTAAGACATGAGAGAATCTCAAACACATGCAATCATTTGGCCTCCTTTCCTTGCTCTCCAATGGCAATAATGAAATGGCAGTATTGTGATCAAACAGTAGAGCTGATCATTGGCCACCCCATGGGAACCCTGCCATATCTTTGACTTCTTTGGATGCCTCATCATGCTTAACAGTAGCGCTCCTGAGTTCTAACTGATCAGCAAATATGTGTTGTAAAATAAGTTTTATTGATTCCTTTTGTTTAATGTTGTGGCCATCTCTGAATAGACCCGAGTTCTGATCCCCTCCAAAACACACACACACACACACACACACACACACACACACACACACACACTTCTGCATCCAATACCCGTTTCAATGAGTTGTTATCTAAACCAACTGCTAAGAGCTCACAAAACATTCCACACCCAGAGGCCTCATCTTTCTTTGTAAATGCTGCCTCATACCTTCTCCAAGGTTGAAATCTGTCATTGTGATCACTCAGGAGTCTCTGGTTTTTAGATGTTCTTTTCACTCACATTATTTCCTTACTTTTTACCTGTTCCTCTGTTTCTGCTTACTTCACTCTGCATTAGCTCATCTGAGTCTTTTCAGGTTCCTCACATTTATTGTTTCTCATAATGCAATACCAGTGACCAGTGTGTCTCAGCAACTGTGGTATCAGAAGGTTTTTGTGAATCGAGTCAATATCCAGAATGTCTATATTTGTTTATGTTTCAACAAGGCAAACCAGTGCAAATGCTGGAATATGCCCCCAGTTTGGACAGAAATTGCATCCATATACCACAATTTGCTCATTTCTCAATCAACAGGCATCCATTCTGCTTCCAGATTGTTTTTCTGAGACCATAAAAATGCTACTATAAATATTTTGGCATTTATGTCCATAGTTTTCCTTTTTGTGCTTGACCTTCTAGTGTTAATAGGTTACTGGCATCCCTGTAGAGTAGGATGATTACTATATAGTGACCATGGAAATAAGATCAATGGTTAATAAATATTCATCGGTTTTATTCCAATTTATAAATAGCATGCCTCTGAGCTGAGTAGAGTGATACTGTGGAGACAATCATGGACGTAGAGGGAAGGGGGTCCAGTGTTTTAGACATTCCTTACTTTTATCATCCCCTGCTTAATAACTGAATGACCTTGGAGGAGTCAATATCTGAGTTTTAGTTGCCTCCTTTGTAAGATGAAGAGAAGGGTAGGAGGGGAGCTGGACCATATTATATCTGGAGGTCCCAGTCTAGATTATTCTCTGCCCAGGAAAGACTATCATGAAGAAGGAGATACTGGTCTGAATTTCCTAGGCTCATTAAGGTGGATCTACCAGGTCTGAATCTTTGTTTAGCTATATTGAAGAGCCCAAGCAAATCCATTAAATTCAGGCTTGTTCTGTTTAATTGTGCTCATCTCAAAATTAATAACTGGTTGATCAGACAACAAAAGAGGAATGGTACCATGTGACCATGATATGCCTGTGGATGATGCAATTCACTTTGTATACTTGTACTCAAAGAATACTGTCATTGGAAAGTCTGTCAGTATCTGTGGGCACACTGAAA